>NC_041390.1:362995111-363179892 GCF_002162155.2 Triticum dicoccoides | reverse complement strand
AGCGCATCAGACGAAAAAGTTACTGCAGTAAAAAATCCGCCCCGCCTACCCACGGCCGCACTGAGCAGGGCAGAGGAGGGATGCCGGAGCGCAAGACTGCCAGAGCAACACCAAGTCCAGGGGCGCAAAGAGAGCAAGAGGGTGAGGTGGACTCCCCCGGCAAGCATCTTGCTGGTGTGGCTTCCGCAGCCCCGGCAAGATCCTTGCCGGGGCAACTTGCCTAACGCCAGCAGAGCGCGCCACCCTTGAGCCAAAGGGTTTCGGACGCCATCAGCCACATCAAAACCAAGGCTCGGGAGGCACCTCCATGGTGGCATGCAAATCTTTGTGGAGATCATAAATGCACAAGATCAGATGAGAACCAGAAGACGATCATCCTTGGCGAGATCCTTGCCATGGAAATCCACGAGACCCCCGGTAAGATCCTTGCCGGGGACGACCGCGGTGCCATGGCAAGACCCTTGCTAGGCCCTCGGCAAGACCCTTGCCGAGGACATCTGCGGGGCCGCAGCCAGGCCCATGTCTGCCAAGACTCCATCGCCGCTCCCATGCAGTAGCTAGCTCAACCAGTTGGGTAGGCTTCTGCGTGGCAGCATGCGGCCTCCACACCAACTCAGCAAGCACCTGCGTGGTGGCATGAAAATCTTCGTGAAGGCTCCGCCATCACACCAGCCCAGCAGCCAGCCAACGTGGCACTACAACGCCTCGTCGGCTCGGATGCGCGTAGGAGCCAGGCGAGGCGGCGACAGCTGGGACGAGCTTCCTTCCCATCCCTGATAAAGCAAGAGGGGCACATCGGCAGCACATTAAATGCGTTTGTCCGATTGTGCCAAAGGATAGACTCAGCCATGATGCACCTTTCCACCTCTTGTGTGCCACTGTGGCGACCCCTTTTGTCTATAAAAGGAGGCCCGAGGCGTATTGGAGGGGGATTCGGATCATTGGAACTAGAGAGACAACGTAGCTAGTTCAAGAACTCAAGAACACTCAAATATACATCAAAGCAGGACAAGGGTATTACGCGTCTCCATGGCCCGAACCAGGGTAAACGATCCTTGTGTTGACCGCCAAACCCGCTCTTTGCACAACCCCGTGCGCTCCGACCATAGAAGGGATCCCAATGACCCCATAGGTGTCGTTTCCCACCGACATATTGGAAACTAAGGGATATTAAGTCCTCCTTTTAATAGAGTACCGGACCAAAGCATTAACACATAATGAATACATGAACTCCTCAAACTACGGTCATCACCGGTAAGTATCCCGATTATTGTCACTTCGGGGTTAACGGATCATAACACATAATAGGTTACTATAGACTTACAAGATAGGATCAAGAACTCACATATATTCATGAAAACATAATAGGTTGAGATCCGAAATCATGGCACTCGGGCCCTAGTGACAAGAATTAAGCATAGCAAAGTCATAGCAACATCAATCTCAGAACATAATGGATACTAGGAATCAAACCCTAACAAAACTAACTCGATTACATGATAAATCTCATCCAACCCATCACCATCTAGTAAGACTACGATGGAATTACTCACGCAAGGAGGTGAGCATCATGAAATTGGTGATGGAGGAAGGTTGATGATGACGACGACAATGGACTCCCGTCTCCGGAGCCCCGAACGGACTCCTGATCAGCCCTCCTGAGAGATTAAGGCTTGGCGGCGGCTCCGTAACGTAAAACAAGATGAATCCTTCTCTCTGATTTTTTTGCTCCCCAAACATGAATATATAGAGTTGGAGTTGAGGTCGGTGGAGCACCAGGGGGCCCACGAGGCAGGGGGGCGCGCCCCCACCCTCATGGACAGGGTGTGGGCCCCCTGACGTTGATTCTTTCACCAGTATTTTCATATATTCCAAAAATATTCTCCGTGATGTTTCAGGTCATTTTGAGAACTTTTATTTCTGCATAAAATTAACACCATGGTAATTCTGCTGAAAACAGCGTTAGTCCGGGTTAGTTCCATTCAAATCATGCAACCCAGAGTCCAATACAAGGGCAATAGTGTTTGGAAAAGTACATACATTGGAGACGTATCAACTCCCCAAGCTTAAACCTTTGCTTGTCCTCAAGCAATTCAGTTGACAAACTAAAAGTGATAAACAAAAAACTTTTACAAACTCTGTTTGCTCTTGTTGCTGTAAATATGTAAAGCCAGCATTCAAGTTTTCAGCAAAGATTATGAACTAACCATATTCACAATAACATTTAGGTCTCATGTTTACTCATATCAATGTCATAATCAACTAGCGAGCAATAATAATAAACCTCAGATGACAACACTTTCTCAAAACAATCATAATATGATATAACAAGATGGTATCTCGCTAGCCCTTTCTGAGAACGCAAAACATAAATGCAGAGCACCTCTGAAGATCAAGGACTGACTGGAAATTGTAATTCATGGTAAAAGAGATCTAGTCACATTCATACTCAATGCAAACTAATAGTAATGCATACAAATGACAGCGGTGCTCTCCAACTGGTGCTTTTTAATAAGAAGATGATGACTCAACATAAAAGTAAATATATAGGCCCTTCGCAGAGGGAAGCAGGGATTTGTAGAGGTGCCAGAGCTCGATTTTTGAAATAGAGATGAATAATATTTTGAGTGGTATACTTTCATTCTCAACATAACAACTGAGAGATCTCGATATGTTCCATGCTACACACATTATAGGCGATTCCCAAGCAGAATGGTAAAGTTTATACTCCCCCTACCACAAACAAACATCAATCCATGACTTATCCGAAACAACAGGTGCCTCCAACTAACAACAATCCCGGGGGAGTTTTGTTTGCAATTATTTTGATTTGAGCATGGGACTGGGCATCCCGGTTACCAGCCATTTTCTCGTGAATGAGGAGCAGAGTCCACTCCTCTTGAGAATAACCCGCCTAGCATGGAAGATATAGACAACCCTAGTTGATACATGAGCTATTCGAGCATACGAAACAGAATATCATTTGAAGGTTTAGAGTTTGGCACATACAAATTTACTTGGAACGGCAGGTAGATACCGCATATAGTACGGTATGGTGGACTCATATGGAATAACTTTTTGTGGTTTATGGAATTGGATGCACAAGTTGTATTCCCTCTTAGTACAAGTGAAGGCTAGAAAAAGACTTGGGAGCGACCAGCTAGAGAGAGACAACAGTCATGAAGATGCATTAAAATTAATCAACACTGAATGCAACATGAGTAGGATATAATTCACTATGAACATAAATATCATGGAGGATATGTTGATTTGTTTCAACTACATGCGTGAACATGTGCCAAGTCAAGCCACTCGAATCGTTCAAAGGAGGATACCACCCTATCACACCACATCACAACCATTTTAATAGTATGTTGACACGCAAGGTAAACCATTATAAACTCCTAGCAAACTAAGCATGGCATGAGCAACTATAATCTGTAATTTTCATTGCAAACATGTTTCATTCATAATAGGCTGAATCAGGAACGATGAACTAATCATATTTACAAAAAAGAGAGGTCGAGTTCATACCAGCTTCTCTCATCTCAACCAGTCCATCATATATCGTCATTATTGCCTTTCACTTGCACGACCGAACGGTGTGGATAGTAATAATAATGTACGTGCATTGGACTAAGCTGGAATCTGCAAGCATTCAATATAAGGGAGAAGACAAGGTAATATGGGCCCTTTGTTAGATCAACAATAATGCATGTGAGAGCCACTCAACATTTTCATCATGGTCTTCTCCTCTTGACCCCCAAATAACAAGAAAAGAAATAAAACTATTTACACGGGAAAGCTCCCAACAAGCAAAAGAAGAACGGGAAATATTTTTGGGTTTTCTTTTAATTACTACTACTGCAGGCATGGAAAGTAAAATAGCTAAAAGCTACAACTAATTTTTTTTGTTTCCATTAAGGTTTTTCAAACACACAATGAAGAAGTATGAGCACCGACAACTCGCATGAGTGTGTGAACATGAATGTAATGTCGGTGAGAAATACATACTACCCCAAGCTTAGGCTTTTAGCCTAAGTTGTTCTATGGCCATGGCTGGCCTGGTGGATATCTGAAGTTGAAACTGGGGTCGTACAGAGATGCAACAGCTACTGCCTGAAGAGCTGTAGCTTGGAGGCGAGCTGCCTCCGTCCTCCTCTCGTACTCATTCGCCTCCTCCCTGGTTATAACATATCTCCCTTTTGTCTGAAAGTCAAAGAAAGCAGGAGCAGGGAGAGCAACATGAACAGTGCGGTGCCTGTCAAAGATTAGTTGGTACTGGAGAGGTTGTTCATTCCTCTCAATAAACTGATGGTGAACCATAGCATTATAATCTAGATAAGCAGGAGGCAACTCCATATCATTTTCATGTACCGGTACCTCAAGAAAATTAGCTAAATGTGTTGCATAAATTCCACCGAACAAATCTCCACTAATACTGTTATGATGCAACCTACGTGCAACAATGGCCCCCAAGTGGTATTGTTTATCTCCTAATACATCACTCTAGAGAACACTAAGATCGGGAACACACATGTGACATGCCTCATCCTTACCAATAATGCATCTACCTATAAAGAGAGCAAAATAATGTATGGCAGGAAAATGAATGCTCCCTTTGGCAGCTTGTGTTATTTCTCTAGATTCCCCCAAAGTGATACTAGCAAGAAATTCTTTAAATTCAGATTTGCGAGGTTCACTAATATTACCCCACTGCAGGAGTTTACAAGCAATATTAAAATCTTCTAAGTCCATGGTATAAGATTTATCATACAGATCAAATAGGACAGTGTGAGAATTGCGTGATGATGTAAATTTGAACCTTCTCACAAAGGAACCAGTTAGGTGATAATATTGGGGGCACTTATCTGACACGAAGCCCTCAAGTTCAGCATTACGCACATACACATCAAATTCCTCCTTAATTCCTGCTTGGGCCATAAAATTCTCTGACAGCCATTCACAAGGCCGCACTTGAGCTTCTCTTGGTAGTTCATAGTCCAGCTCACGTATCGCGGGCCTGGGTCCTTGCTTCCTCGAGGAACCGCCTTGGTACATTTTCCTAAACAAATTTCTTCCTCTGAAAAATTTCTAATTTTTTTATTAACTCAAAATAAAAGTGAGCCAAACTCAACAAAATTGATAGCAACTACTCCTACCAGTGCCTAGAGGCCATATCATGCATTAAAAGTACTTTTGACCACATAAATATGACATGCAAGCTCAAGAACAGGGTCACCTAAGCAGAAAATATTTGCAATAAATAAAGCACTAGAACAAAAACTAATTGGACCATTGGAGGAGTCACATACTGAAGAACAATCCCCCAAAGTAGTTTTGTGAATGGAGCTTTGAGCAAGGAAATAGAAAATGGCAGCAAGATGAGCTAGAACTCGGATTTGAGCTAGTGGATGATTTTTTCTGGAGGAAGACGAAGTGTGTGGTGAAAGAATAAGTGTAGGGGGCACGAGGGGCCCATGAGGCAAGGGGCGCGCCCAGGGGGGTAGGGGGCGCCCTGCACCCTCGTGGCCAGGTGGTTGCCCCCTCTGGTGTGTTCTTAGTGCCAATAATTCTTAAATATTCTACAAAAAATCATATTTCATTTTTAGGACATTTGGAGAACTTTTATTTTTGGGGTATTTTTTATTGCATGGATAATTCAGAAAACAGACAGAAAATACTATTTTTGCTTTATTTAATCTAAATAACAGAAAGTAAAAAAGAGGGTATAGAAAGTTGTGCTTTCTACCTTCATCCATCTCATGCTCATCAAAAGGAATCAACTAACAAGGTTGATCAAGTCTTGTTAACAAAATCATTCTAAATTGCATGAAACCGAAGAAATTTTGAATAACACTAGGTTACCTCAACCGGGATATGCACGTCCCCAACAATAAGAATATCATATTTCTTCTTGACAGTAGGAAAAGGAAATTCAAAACCTCCAATAATAATCATTGATACTATGGACTTGAGGTTGTTTCCTCGGAAAGTGTACTGTATGCTCATTACCACTAACACGAAAAGTTACACTTCCTTTGTTGCAATCAATAACAGCCCCAACAGTATTCAGAAAGAGTCTACCATGGATAATCGACATACTATCGTCCTCGGGAATGTCAAGAATAACAAAGTCCGTTAAAATAGTAACGTTTGCAACCACAACAGGCACATCCTCACAAATACCGATAGGTATAGAAGTTTATTTATTGGCCATTTGCAAAGGTATTTTAGTATGTGTCTACGATATAAAGAAAGAGGCATAAAACTAACACCGGCTCCAAGATCACATAGAGCAGTTTTAACATAGTTTCTTTTAATGGAGCATGGTATAGTTGGTACTCCTGGATCTCCTAGTTTCTTAGGTATTCAACCTTTAAAAGTATAATTAGCAAGCATGGTGGATATTTCAGCTTTCGGTATCTTTCTTTAATTAGTAACAACATCTTTCATATACTTAGCATAAGGATTCATTTTAAGCATATCAGTCAAACGCATACGCAAAAAGATAGGTCTAATCATTTCAACAAGGTGCTCAAAATCCTCATCATCCTTTTTCTTGGATGGTTTAGGAGGAAAAGGCATGGGTTTTTGAACCCATGGTTCTCTTTCTTTACCGTGCTTCCTAGCAACAAAGTCTCTCTTATCATAACATTGATTCTTTGATTGTGGGTTATCAAGATCAACAACAGGTTCAATCTCTACATCATTGTCATTGCTAGGTTGAGCATCAACATGAACATCATCATTAATATTATCACTAGGTTCATGTTCATTACCAGATTGTGTTTCAGCATCAGAAATAGAAATATCATTGGGATTCTCATGTGTGTCTACAACAGGTTCACTAGAAGCATGCAAAGTCCTATCAGTTTTCTTTTTCTTCTTCTTAGAAGAACGAGGTGCGTCAACATTAGTTCTCTGGGAGTCTTTCTCAATTCTCTTAGGGTGGCCCTCAGGATACACAGGTTCCTGAGTCATTTTACCCCCTCTAGTCACAACTCTAACATCACTATCATTTTTCTTATTATTTAATTCATTGAGAAAATCATTCTGAGCTTTAAGTACTTGTTCTACTTGAGTGGTAACCATAGAAGCATGTTTACTAATAAGTTTAAGTTCACCTTTAACTCTAGACATATAATCACTCACGTGTTCAATCATATAAGCATTACGTTTCAATTGTCTACCAACATAAGCATTGAAGTTTTCTTGTTTAACAATAAAATTATCAAACAATCTAAGCATTGGCTAGCAGACTTATAACGAGGAATATCACCTTCATCAAATCTATAGAGAGAATTTACCCTTACTACGTGTGTCGGGTTATCAAGACCATGTATTTCTTCAATAGGTGGTAAATTCTTAACATCTTTAGCTTTAATACCTTTTTCTTTCATAGGTTTCTTTGCCTCTTGCATATCTTCAGGACTGAGAAATAGAATACCCCTTTTCTTCGGAGTTGGCTTAAGAGTTGGCTCAGGAAGTGCCCAATCATTTTCATTACTCAACATATTATTCAATAGGAATTCAGCTTTATCAACAGTTTTTTCCCTGAAAACACAACCAGCACAACTATCCAGGCGGTCTCTGGAAGCATCGGTTAGTCCATTATAAAAGATATCAAGTATTTCATTTTTATTGAGAGGATGATCAGGCAAAGCATTAAGTAATTGGAGAATCCTCCCCCAAGCTTGTGGGAGACTCTCTTCTTCAATTTGCAAAAGATAATATATTTCCCTTAAGGCAGCTTGTTTCTTATGAGCAGGGAAATATTTAGCAGAGAAGTAATAAATTATATCCTGGGGACTATGCACACAACCAGGATCAAGAGAATTAAACCATGTTTTAGCATCACCCTTTAATGAGAACGGAAATAACTTAAGGATATAATAGTAGCGAGTTTTCTCATCATTAGTGAATAGGGTGGCTATATCATTTAATTTAGGAAGATGTGCCACAACAGTTTCAGATTCATAGCCATAAAATGGGTTAGATTTAACCAAAGTAATTATCCCAGGATCTATAGAGAAATCATAATCCTTATCAGAAATACAGATAGGTGAATTAGCAAAAGAAGGGTCATATTTCATTCTAGCATTCAAAGATTTTTCTTTAAGCTTAGCTAATAATTTCTTAAGATCATATCTATCATTGCAAGCTAAAAAGTCTCTAGCAGTTTCTTCATCCATAACATAACCCTCACGCACAATAGGCAATTCATCTAGGCGGAGAATCTTCATCATCACTTTCATCAATATTATCAGTTTCAATAATTTCATTCTCTCTAGCCCTAGCAAGTTGTTCATCAATAAATTCATCTAGTGGCACAGTATTATCAAGCATAGAAGTAGTTTCATCATAAGTATCATGCAAAGCAGAAGTGGCATCATCAATAACATGCGACATATCATAATGAATAGCAGGAGTAGGTGTCACAAGTTTACTCAAAATAGAAGGTGAATCAAGTGCAGAGCTAGATGGCAGTTCCTTACCTCCCCTCCTAGTTGAGGGAAAAATATTGGTTCTTTTATCTTTCAAGTTCTTCATAGTGCTCAGCAGATATAAATCCCAAGTGACTCAAATAATAGAGCTATGCTCCCCGGCAACGGTGCCAGAAAATAGTCTTGATAACCCACAAGTATAGGGGATCGCAACAGTTTTCAAGGGTAGAGTATTCAACCCAAATTTATTGATTCGACACAAGGGGAGCAAAAGAATATTCTCAAGTATTAGCAGCTGAGTTGTCAATGCAACCACACCTAGAAAAATTAATATCTGTAGCAAAGTATTTAGTAGGAAAGTAATATGGAAGTAACGGTAACAGTGGCAAAGGTAACTGTAGCAATTTTGTAGTGGTTGTAACACTAGCAACGGAAAAGTAAATAAGAGAAGATCAATATATGAAAAGCTCGTAGGCAATGGATCAGTGATGGATAATTATGTCAGATGTGATTCCTCATGCAACAATTATAACATAGGGTGACACAAAACTACCTCCAGTTCATCAATATAATGTAGGCATGTATTCCGAATATAGTCATACGTGCTTATGGAAAAGAACTTGCATGACATCTTTTCTCCTACCCTCCCATGGCAGCGGGGTCCTATTGGAAACTAAGGGATATTAAGGCCTCCTTTTAATAGAGTACCGGACCAAAGAATTAACACATAATGAATACATGAACTCCTCAAACTACGGTCATCACCTGTAAGTATCCCGATTATTGTCACTTCGGGTTAACGGATCATAACACATAATAGGTGACTATAGACTTGCAAGATAGGATCAAGAACTCACATATATTCATGAAAACATAATAGGCTCAGATCTGAAATCATGGCACTCGGGCCCTAGTGACAAGCATTAAGCATAGCAAAGTCATAGCAACATCAATCTCAGAACATAATGGATACTAGGGATCAGACCCTAACATAACTAACTCGATTACATGATAAATCTCATCCAACCCATCACCGTCCAGCAAGCCTACGATGGAATTACTCACACAAGGCAATGAGCATCATGAATTTTGTGATGGAGGAAGGTTGATGATGACGACGGTGACGGATTCCCCTCTCCGGAGCCCCGAACAGACTCCAGATCAGCCCTCTCGAGAGAGATTAGGGCTTGGCGGCGGCTCCGTATCGTAAAACGCGATGAATCCTTCTCTCTAATTTTTTTCTCCCCGAACGTGAATATATAGTGTTGGAGTTGAGGTCGCTGGAGCACCAGGGAGCCCACGAGGCAGGGGGTGCGTCCTAGGGGGTGGGCGCGCCCCCACCCTCGTGTACAGCGTGTGGGCCCCCCTGACTTTGATTCTTTCGCCAGTATTTTCTATATATTCCAAAAATATTCTTCGTGAAGTTTGAGGTTGTTCTGAGAACTTTTATTTCTGCACAAAAATAACACCATGGCAATTCTGCTGAAAACAGCATCAGTCCGGGTTAGTTCCATTCAAATCATGCAAGTTAGAGTCCAACACAAGGGCAAAAGTGTTTGGAAAAGTAGATATGCTGGAGACGTATCAATACTATGTATGTATTCCTAACATCAGCCGGTGTTGCCTTATTTATTCCTTCAAACAAGTGGTTAGAAACAGTCTTGCTACCTTTTCCCATTAACAAATTGGAATGCTTATATTTGTGAGTCTATGCTTCAACTAGTGCCACTTTTATAGTAATCACAGTTTCAATATTTATGTAAACAGGGATGCTCGATTTTAGTGGAGCTGCATAAAAAGTCCAAATGGTTCAACATTAGGAGCATGTTTTCTTCCAAACCTTTATATCCAATTGGTGGCACTATGAGCTATTCATTACGAAGGTACATGGTTTGCTACAATATTGCTACTCTTTTTGTCCTGTCAATAGATAGTAATATTACTGGTTTGAATGTGAATTTATTGGCAAGGTGGACCTACATTAGAGATGCAGGACATGATTAAATGATTGGATGCTCAATTTCGGTTGTATCGATTTCCCTCTTCCATCACTGCGAACATGGATATCATTGGTATGATGAAGAATAGGTGCTATATTTCCACTCTGAACCAGCAAATCAATTGACTATGAAATTGTCCAGGGCAAAACATGACAATATCAAATTGTCCAGTGCAAAACATGACAGATGCTCAGCGGAAGAGACGTGTTTAAACCGAAAATACAAGGTGGGGGTATATGTTTACTAGCTACTTGATATTTTATGCAGATAGATGTCTACCCTTAGCTATTTGGCAAACAAACAAAGTGACCGCAATTTTGGTTGAAGTGCACAAGAGAATAGTATATTCACTTCATGCAGTGCCATTTGAAAATAGACACAGAAAGATTGGATAGTCACTTCATGGACTGCACAAAAGTAGTATTGTACTATTTCTTGGCCGACACTAGCTGCTTCATTGCTTTGGTCTTATTATACGATGGGTATCATTTTGCCTAAGTTAAAGTTTGTATTTCAAAAATAGTCTCGCCGTGTGATCGAGAGAAGACCAAATCATATTGCAGTGGATGTTCCTCCATGATGTGTTGTTCATTCTCATGGTTCCATCTGTTGGTGAAACCACTTACATTTGCAAGAGGAATTGTAGACTTTACAAACAAAATTTTCTTTCACTCTATACTAGATGTTGGCCAAGAGAATCATCCATGTTAGTAAGAAGAACATATGTTTTTCCTAGATCTTTGCTTTTGGAGCTACATATTTGTATATGATCTGGGAATCATTGAGATGCATTAACATGTTGATCTTATGTATGGGAATCGTACTAGTTGGTTGTGAATTTCGGATCCTAATGTGAACATATTACAATGCCAGGCCTGTAAGTCTCGTGTGAACATTTAGAACAGAACGACTCTTACTACTGTGCACAACATGATCCTTATTTCGGTGTTCTCAGTGTTTACAAGTTACTAACCGTTCCTTATTTCTGTTCGCTCTGTGTTTACAAGTTACTGATCGATCACTAGCTAGCCTACTAATGTGCTCCTGGAAGTTTTAGTTGTGACGCAAGATCCAAAGTGGCAGTTTTTTGAATAAAAATGCCTACCTCTGAAGAAACTGACATGTTTTTCTGAAGAAAATGCCATGCGAATCAGAAGAAACTGCTAGCAAAAACATTCGCAAATGCCTTATCTCCCAGCGAACGTTCATCCGCTATTGTGATCCTACACATAAGCTGTCTGACCGACTTGATCCTACGCGAATAACCAGCAAATCACACACGTACCTCCTCTGGATGAATTGAGCGCACTCGTTTGACCATCATGCCAACGTGCAACCCAGCACGGACGAGAAGGCACAATCATAATTTTAGTTTTTCTAGTTTTCCATGGCAAGCTGGCGCGCTAAGCCATGCCTACTTATGCATTGAATTCTGATGACCACGATGACCGTCACGTTTCCCGCGACACTCTGGTTCACCTACCTTCCGCCTATAATTACTGGTTCCCCGCGTTCTCCGGTGGAACCATCACCCAACTCACCCTATCCTCATAATCCCCCATCGACCCGACGTCACTTGCCACTTATCCTCGCTCTCGCCACGTCTGTCATGCCCCCGCCCGTCCGCAATAGGCGACTCCAAAGGCGATCACCACCGAAACTAGCGTTCAGTTTTTCACAGGAAGGCAGGCGGAGGGAGGAGGCATTCTATCGGTCTTTAGATGGCAATGTAGAGTATGAGGACTTGTTGGAGCACGACCGCCTAGCGGAGGAGCAGCATCGCTGATTTGTGCAGCAGCAGCGCGCCGACGCTTTGAGTCGCGAGCAGAGAGCCCGCAACTAGGCCAACTACGTGGATGTCAGTGCCCGGCAAATAGCCCTGGAGGCTGTCGGGCATGCATGCGTTCGCGACGCCGAATTTTACTACCAGCTCGACAAGTCATTTTCCCACTTAGAAGCTGAAGCTTCGGTGGACCATGCCAGCATGGAAAGGGCCAACCCACGTGAGCAACGCGCCCTATCGCACCTCTGGCAAGTCCGAGGCGAGGCAGAGGACGTCGGTGCCGGCATTTAGCGCGTACCACGTATGGCGGCCGGCATCGTCTAGTAGCTAAGAGTAAGTTAGTACTTGTATACTACTAGAGTATTACTGGGAGTACATAGTTAACTTGGCTATGATGATTGTCAATGTGGAAGTTCAGTACTCTATATCTAGATCAGACCTGTTACTTTGCTCTGAATGTTGAACTTTCCGTTTAAACGTATGGAATGGGCTGTTATTTTTTAAATGGGTTGTATTTGTCTGCCACGGGTTTAGAGGCTGACTTGTGGGCCTACCAGGTTGACGTCTACACAATCAGTAGATGATTGTACATGGAGAGGATGACAACAGGGACCCACCAAGGTCATGGCAGTACACAAGCAAGTGCCTCCTTATTTCAAGCCAAAAATGGTTCCTCCTAATGGATTTCTGACATCTGGGTCCCATGACATTGTCAACATAGTCAATAAATAAGAGAATTGCACAACGAGCGGCTGACATCAGGGACCCAGCGGCTTGCCCAATTATTTTTGTTTTTTAGACAGAAGCAGGGTGTCAACTAGGCTGTGCGGGGCACTCTGGCCTGTCTAGACAGCCTTTTCTTTTATGTTTACCACAAGACCAACCAAATAGTTTTCTTCTTTCTGAAAATGGCTAGCCCAGTTTCTTTGTGCTTTGTCAAGTAGGTCACTTTGTCAGCCATGTTGGGCTGCAAATCTTTCAAGTTGAGGAGAGCTTCATTCGGCTGGCCCAGAAAATGGGCTATCTCTAATGAGAAATGGGCTATACATTTTTAAAACACACCAAACCTGCAATTAGTTTCAAATTTCTTTTTTTTCATTTAAAGATTTTAAATTCCATTGATTTTTATGCGTGGACAATTTGTTGGATTTTATATTGATATACATTTGTTTTTAAAATTAGTTTGAATGTGGCTCAAAATTTCGGGATTAAAAACATTTCGGACCGCACCGAAATATGAAAAAATTTGTATAATTTTTAAATGTGGCCACAATATGGGATGTAGTGCTAACAAAAAGAATATGGGCTCCAAAAAAACCTTTGGAATTAGCAAATGGGTTGTAAATTATTAGTAATAATGGCAGATGGGTTGTATGCTGTTTTCCCCAGATTTGAGGCTCACATGTGCGCCTACTATAGGTCGACGCGTACGCTTTCTGAAAAAAAGGTTGACACACACGCAACGCCGTGTCAACTTAGTCAACACACGAGAGTAGTGACTGTTGGATGTCCATCCAACGGTCGTCGTGCTTCATCAATCTCTGCTCTTCCTGCTCCAGCCGCTCAAATAAGCGCCGGCGGGACTGCCTGCTCCCTCCTCCCGTGGCCGGTTGTGCTACCACGCAGGCCTCACCGCCCCACCCTACTCCCATCGCTGGCCTGGCCATCCCTCTACTCACCCACACGTGCTGTTATTCTCCAGTGACAGCAGACGAACCAGTAAATCCTCGTACTCCCCTCCGCATGGAAAACAACTACCGAGTCTTCCCTCGCTCCATGTCGTTCCCTTCCTAGGCCTCGCCATCGTCCACTGCCCTGGTGCTCTCAGCACGGTGTGGTCAACATGGTCAACGAACGACATCCATCGGAAGGGTTGTACGTGGAGAGACAGCTAGGTCCACGGCCGCACGCAAGGAAATGCCTACTTATTATGCACAAAATAATGATTCCTCCACCTGACAGGTGGGACCCACCGGAAGGCCTCTGTATTTTGTGAAAAAATGTTCCTCCCACTGATAGGTCAGACCCACCAGCTATATCTTTGCCCGTAAGGAAGTGCCTCCTTATTACGCACAAAAAATGAATACTCCCCCTGCTAGCTGGGACCCACCGTAGTTGGAGGCTGACTTGTGGGCCTACTGACGCCGACGGAGGGCTTTGTCAACTTAGTTAATATGAATGATTCTAGCTCCAGTGACCGTACGATGTCCATCCAACGGTCATAGTGATTCTTCAACCTCTGGTCTTCTTGCTCCAGCAGCCCAAATGAGCGCCGGTCGTGCCGCCTGCTCTAGTCTCTCATGGATGGCTTTTCTGCCACGGAGGCCTCACCGCCCCCTACTACTCCGCCTCTGGCTAAGCCATCCCTCTACTCACCCACACCCTCTGTTATTTTGTAGTGCCGGCAACCTCACACCGCAGCCGAACCAGTGAACCCTCATACGCCTCTCCGCGTGGGCATCCACTACTGCGTCTTCCGCGACTCCGCGTTATCTCCTCCTAGGCCTCATTGTCGTCCACTGCCTTGGTGCTCTCGGCGCGGCATGGTCAATGTGGTCAAGGAACGACTTCCATCGGAAGAGTACTGCACGTGGAGAGGCTAACATCTGGGTCCACGGCCGCAGCAAGGAAGTGCCTCCGTATTACGCGCAAAATAATGATTCCTTCACGTGACAACAGGGACCCACCGGACATGCCACCAGATTTTGCAAAAAAATGTCCCCCCTGACTGCTGGGACCCACTAGCTAGATCTTCGCACACAAGGAAGTGCCTCCATATCCTCCTGGATAGTCAGGACCCACCTGGTCGAAGCGTACGTAGCGTTGTCATTCTGGTCGCGTATGTGTACGTACATACTGTTCGATCGGCCTGTCTGCAGGCTGAAGCGATGAATCATGGCTGAGTAAGGAAGGGCACATGTCGTAGTAGAGGCGCGCACGTATCATGTACACATACGTATAGCCAGGGTGCAAGAAAGTAAATACGGCCACGTACGTACATAAGGGTGGGGTCTCGAACACCTACTCGCGCATACGTATGGCCAGGCTTGTGTACATGGCTGGGTTGGAACAGAGAAACTACGTCTTCGTGTTCATCGAGAGGCAACGGAATGCGCCGTGTTCATTGGGAGCCAACCGTCTTGGACGGAACAGTCGAACGAGGCCTGGCGTACCGCAAAACGGAGGAAACGGCCTTGTGTTCGACCGCCTATGGTCGAATCGGGATCCTGTTCACCGAGAGGGGTGTGGCATAGTGTGAAACGGAGGAAACAGACTTCTCTTCGACCTCCTACGGTTGAAACAGGGTCTTGTCGATCGGGAGGGGTGTGGCGTACCACAAAATAGAGGAAACAGACTTGTGTTGGAGCGCTACAGTCGAAATGGGGGTCCTGTTCATCGGGAGGGGTGTGGCATACCGCAACAGGACTCCACGGGCTACGGTCATCTCCACCTTTATCTACCGTCGACCTCCTCCCACCTCCACCAATGACTGTTCATCCACCACATCTCCCTCCTGCCTCCACTAGTTACTGCTCATCCACGAGCTCCTAATCATCCAACCTCCACCGCTCCTCTACCGGCTACTGTTCAACCAGCCCTCCACCAGCTACTGTTCAACCATCCCTCCACGGGGGCCTGTTCATCCAGCCGTCCACGGGGTTCCTGTTCATCCACCCCCAAACGGCTTGATCGATCGTGGTCCTGTTGATCTAGCAGCAACGACCTCTACTATCACGGGGTCCTGTTCATCCAACCGCCACCGGGAACTGTTCATCCACCCCCACCCCCAATAATGCTCACTATTCATCAAGAGGCAGCGGGTTCGATCGGCTTCAATTAGTAGCAGTAGCGAAGGCATCGCTCGATCAGGTTCAGTTAATAGCCAGGGATCGATTGATCGCTCGGGTTTAGTAATGCGTAGCCTACACTTCAATCGCTCGGGTTCGGTAGGCGAATGCCTCGCTTGGGTTCAGTTAGAGCCCAGTGCCCCGCACCGACGCATGTACGTCTACGAGAGAAATGCGCATTGCTCAGCCCCGACCACCCACCATAACCGGGAACTCCCCGATATTTTCCTCGCCCTCGCTTCTACCACTGTTTTTTCCATCATGGACGGCCCAAAGAATGTCTTGCGGCTGCGTATCCGGCCCGCCCAGGATGAAAAGCCCATTTTCTATCATGATTTTTTGTCATAGAAGTAAGTGCCCACCACATCTATGATGATACCAGGTTTTGTCACAATTATTATCATAGAAGTGTCATAAGTATGACAGAAAAAATCTGTTCGGCCCAAAATGTCACGGATGTGTCTTTTTTCTGTAGTGCTCCGATGGGGCGCTTCGGCGGCATCCTCATACACTGACGGCTTTGAGGTCTGAGAGCAGCGTCGAGGATGCGGGAGGAGAGAGAGGATTGTGTGTGTGGCGAGGATGGGGGTTGCCGACTTCGAGGACTGAGAGCGGCATCGAAGATGCGGGTGGAGAGAGAGGATAGTGTGTGTGGCGAGGATGGGGGTGCCGGCTTTGAGGACTAAGAGCGGCGTCGAGGATGCGGGCGGAGGGAGAGAATTGTGTGTGTGGCGAGGATGGGGGGTGCGGCTGCTTGGGCGTGCCATTAATACAGACCAGTGTGAGCGAGGCGGGCGGCAGTCAAAGACTGTCTCGCTTCCCAGTGAGAACGACTGCTTAATCTATGAATGAAATCTATGATTAATTACTGAAGTTCAATTGCAAAAATTAGATAGTGCTAGTGATTTTTAGCTGCATATTTTGATAAATCGCAGTGTTACAAGGTTGACAAATGGCAATGTTACTAGGTCAACAAATGTCAATCTTTCCATTTTGACAAATGGCAACATACCCAATATGACATATGCAAATCTTACCAATTGTTTGTACGTGGTTGCACACGGGTCATCCAAAACAACCGTTTGCGTGGAAGGGATGTACAAATCCTACTCGGCACATTTTCTCTTGGCATACCGTATTCAATATGAACCGTTTGTGTTGAAGAGATGCACAAATCCTGCGTTGAATAGCTCGCATGCTTCCCGGTGAGCCTGCGCATTGGAGGCAGCTTGCATGCCTCTCGGTGAGCCTGTGAACCGGATTGCGCTCGCACGCCTCCCGTCCAGTCAAGCAGTTGTCCGCATGACACCTCCTCTAGCCATTAAAACCAAGACACATGGCGTCACATGAATGGTTAACAGAACACACATGATTTATATATTACAAACGTTTGAGATATTAAAGTGGCAGCTATTTTTTCAAAATGCCTTTGTTGGTTGTTATTTGAGTGCACCTTCTCTCAAAATGGACACGAAAAATACCACAACAAGTTGGTGCCATTCCATGATAGCATGCAAAGTTTCATGAAATTCAGACGAGTTTTGCATTGACTATAATTTAAAAACAAAGTATCTCAACATTTTTCCGGCAATCAACAGTGCCCTGGTGTTTGAAATTCATTCCCATTTCTTGCATGGGAGCTAAGCACGCACCCAAGGACATAGATTTGATTTTTCAACCAATTTATAATCACTAGAGCATGTGCATGTAGTTGAAATTGGAATTATGCACATAAAATGCCTAGAAAACCCAGTTAATGTATAAAAATGTCCAAACAAACCCCCAAAAATTCCAAAATTTAACACAACATTGTTGTTGTTCTATGTTGACACTAGAAATTTTTTGAAAGCAATACGAAGCAACGGGTATGGTTTCGTCCCCAAAGGTGTCACGTTCCCTACCGAAACGATCAGGCTTGTTGTGACAAGCTCTAGTTTGTGAGAAGCTTATACCCAAACCTGCCCCAAAAGGGACAATATTTTTACCACTTCATGTTGATGTCGTTCCATGCTAGTATTTCAAGTTTCATAAATTTTATACGCGTCTTCGATTTACTAGAATTTAAAAACTATATATCTCAATGTTAGCGGCCAAGCGACGGTGGCAAGGTGTTTGACGTTCATTCTCATTTCTTGCATGGGACTTAAGCATGTAACCAAGGACACACATTCCAATTTTGAACCAATTTATATGCACTAGAGCTTGTGCATGTAGTTCAAACTTGAATTATGCACATGAATGCATAGAAAACTTAGTTAATGTATAAAAACGTCGAAGCGAACCCCGAAAAATCCCAAAAATTGACACAACACTCGTGTTGTGCATTGTTGACATGAGAAAAAATTTGAAAGTAAGAAGAGGCAACATATATCGTTCGTCCCCCAAAGTGGCATGTTCCCTACTGAAACCATCAGGATTGTTGCGAGAGAAGCTTATACCCGAACCTGCCCCAAATGGGACAATATTTTTAGCAAGGAATGTCGATGTCGTTTCATGATATCATGTCAAGTTTCATGAATTTCATACGAGTTTTCGAATTACTAGAATTTTTAAATCATGTATCTCAATGTTAGCAGCTGAGCGACAGTGTCAAGGTGTTTAACATTCATTCTCATTTCTTGCATGTGACCTAAGCTTGCAACCAAGGAGAAACATTTGATTTTGCAACCCATTTTTATGGACTGGAGCATGTTCATGTAGTTCAATTTTGAATTATGCACATAAATTCCTAGAAAACTCAATAAACGTATAAAAATGTCCAAACGATCCCCAAAAAATCCAAAATTTAACACGACACTCCTGTTGTTCTATGTTGACACCAGGAAAAAAATTGAAAGGAAGAAGAGGCGACGAATATTGTTTGTCCACAAACATGACACGTTTCCCTAACAGAACCATGAGACTTCTTCTGAGAAGCTCTGGTTTGTGAGAAGCTTATATCATAACCTGCTCCAAATTGGACAATATTTTTTACCCTGCACGTTGATGCCATTCCATGATAGCATGCCAAGGTTCATGAATTTCAGACAGGTTTTGGATTTACTAGAATTACAAAAGAAAGTACCACAACGTTTGCCGGAGAGCCACGGTGCCGTGGTGTTCGAAATTCATCCCTATTTCTTGCATGGGACATAAGCATAAACCCATGGACACCTATATGATTTTACAACCCATGTTGGTGCACCGGAGCATGTGCATGTAGTTTAATTTTGAATTATGCACCTGAAATGGCTAGAAAATCAATTTAATGTATAAAATGTCCAAACAAACCCTGAATAATTCCAATTCTTTACGACACACATATAGTTGCATGTTCACTGTAGATAAAAGTCCTAGCAATTCAAACACTGTCCATTACCGCTGTGACCCCATAACGTAATTGAAATCAAGATGAAAAATCAAGTAGATCCCACACAGTTTATTATCACCAACCGTGTGAGATACAGTATAAATATCCTAGAGCACCATCTGATGACACTTTGCGTGCTAGTTTTTTCACTGAACCGATTCAAAATTTTCGGCTTGCGCGGAAATATCTACCTCCCCTCCCCCTTCCCATCACCAGAAGCCACATTTCCCCTGTTTCCGCCTTCCTTTCCAAGTTGAAACCTTCACTCCTTGCTTGCAGCGCCGCCTCACCGGCGACCCTCCTTCATGCTGGTCGACCTCGTCTATCCAGGCAGGTAATCCATAGCCGACCCTCATCCTCCTCCTCCTCCTTCCACATCCCACATGCCCCGACCGCCGGCGCGACACCTTCCACCCAAATCACTGACCCCTCCAGCAAATAAGTGCCGCCCTAAGCCATGGTGCATGCAGTATAGCCAGGAGCTCAAGGAGCATTTGGCAGCGGAGAAGCAAATCACAGCCGCACGCACGGATGCGGTCGCGATGGCTGGCATTCGTGCCAACCCCCAGATCTTGGAGGAACACCTCGCCGTCGAGGCCACCGTCGATGCTGCGATGCGGTTGGCTGCTTTAAACAACAATTCATGGTGTTTTCTTGAGGCCACCCTTGGTGCCTTCGACGAAGACTACGAGGTGTTTTCTCAGTGTGCACGTACTTACCTCAACTCGAGAGCCAGCAGGTTGGTGCCCGGAGCGGCTCAGGAAACTTGAGACGAGGTCACCCACAATGCGGAGGCCTTGCCCTCTTCCATGTCCAAGGAGCCAATCATCATCGATATCTCCAACAACGACGAGTAGCTTGTCTTATTAGCTCACTATAAGGACCCGTTCAGTTTGCTAGCTACTGCCTTTCCTTAACAAATTCTAGTGAATTGTGCTATCTACTTTTACCATGCAATCTGTTGCACTAGTGTACATGTTCTATATGTCATGCAATGTGGTGCTCACTTATTAACTGTTTGGTTAATTAGTTGTCATGTTCAGTTAACTGTCTGGTTCAATTCTGCAAAAGTGATGTTCAATTCTTCAGGGTGCAATTTTGTATTGTCTTCCATGTGAGAAATAAATCGAAGTTTTATTTATAAAATACATGAGAAACAAATACAATTGCTATATTCAAAGTTGTCAAGCATGCTTGGTTTGTTTAACTGTCTGATCTTCTAGTATGTTATACATTTTGCAATGTGGTGCTCAGTTAACGTTTGGTTTATTTGTTGTGGGGTTTAGTTAACTGTTTGGTTCAATTCTGCAATGCGATGTTCAATTGTTGTGGGTGCTTTCTGTTATTGTATACCATGTGAGAAATAAATCAAATTTGGTTGTACTAAATACATGAGAAACAAATACAATTGATATATTTCCAAGTTATTAAGCATGCTTGGTTTGGTTAACTGCCTGATCTTCTATTAGGAGTATGTTATATTGTGCAATGTGATGCTCAATTAACTTTTGGTTCATTTGTTGTGGTGTTTAGTTAACTGTTTGGTCCAATTCTGCAATGCGATGTTCAACTGTTGTGGGTGCATTCTGTTATTGTATACCATGTGAGAAATAAATAAAATTTGGTTGTACTAAATACATGCGAAAAAAATAGAATTGATATGTTTCCAAGTTGTTAAGCATGTTTGGTTTGTTTAACTGTATGGTCTTCTATTAGGAGTATGTTATATTGTGCAATGTGGTGCTCAATTAACGTTTGGTTCATTTATTGTGGTATTTAGTTAACTGTTTGGTTCAATGCTACAATGCAATTTCCAATTTTTGTGGGTGCATTCTATTATTGTATACCATGTGAGGTTTTTGAATTTGGATGTACTAAATACATGAGAAACAAATACAATTGCTATATTTCTAGGTTGTTAAGCATGCTTGGCTTGGTTAACTGTCTGATCTTCTATTAGGAGTATGTTATATTGTGCAATGTGGTGGTCAATTAATGTTTGGTTCATTTGTTGTGGTGTTTAGTTAACTGCTTGGTTCAATTCTGCAATGCGATGTCCAATTGTCGTGAGTAGAATTTTGTATTGTTGTGCATGTGAGGAATAAATCAAATTTGGCTGCACTTAATACATGGGATACATGTGCTATATTTCCTAGTTCTTAATCATGCTTGGTTTGGATAAATGGGTTTTCCATGTGGCTTGAATTAATCTGATGAATCTGCAATGTGCTTATTTTTCATCAACATATTTTACTGATAGCATGCGAACCCTTACTTAACCTGATGACTAACTACCTTATATGTGTTGCATGGTAACAATGGGAAGCACTGAGGTTTACAATCGAGGTTAGCATGTGCATGGTCTGTTGTCTAATAGCACATTATTGTGCAATTGTGGGAACCATTCCAATATTTAGGTTTTTAACAATTTAGTCATGCACATGTAGGTCCTACTGTTAGAGGTTTTGACCCACTGTTTGACCCTTTTGCATGTGGGGAAATGAGTTGTCCATGAATATCAATCAATTCAAGAAACTCAGAAAGATTGTTAGGATAAAGAAATTAGCGACAAAAAACAACAAGATCTTTGTCTGCACAATGAAGAAGACATCAGTTCACTACATGATGGTACTAACTATTATACCTTGCCCTTTTTTCCTTTGCCCCATTTCCAATAAAGAGAAGATATTTATGCACACCCTTGTTTTCAAGCCTTTCCAAGCAGTTCACTGATGATTACCTCTCAAACCACCTCTATGGTAAGGAGGCGAGGAAGTTTTTCATACAACACCCACAGTTCAATATTGAAGTGGTCCTGAAGAGGACAAAGGATGGACGGTCAATCATCCACGGGCACTGACCCAAAGTTGCAAAGACCTTCAACATGAATGAACGCTCAATATTCGCCCTCCGCTTCAGCAATTTTCCAGATGAGATGCATCTGTCTATGTACTGTCTATGGTGCTAATTTCAAAAGATTCTAGAGGATGCATGTGAAACATGGTGCTGGTGCAGTTGCGTAATGGGGTAGACTTGCCTGCCTGCGGCCCACGGCGTGCCTCCATCGACGGCCTGGTACGGCCCAGCTTCAACATCAAAAACTCAGGACCCTCGCGAGGTAGACGATACCAAGACCTCCATGTGGGGCGGCCTCCCCAGGCTGGCTCCCGAGGAGCAGAGATTTCTATGCAAGGTTCTCCTCGTGAGGTTTGACGTGAGCCATGACGACCAGGCCAGGCGAGTGCCATCAGGCGCAATGTACCAGTTTCCTCTTTGGTGCTAAGGAGGCAAGTGCAGGCGCGGGGTCCCGAGGAATCAAGCAAAGCTTTCCATTCATGTGCAACAAGACCAGGACTGCCAGGACGGCAGAATGGAGGTCATCGCCTAGCCCACCATGGCGTCACCACCAGAGGCTTTTGCAGGCGAAGATACTTTTGTCAGGATAGCATGTACTAGTTGTCTCCCTTCGAATTTGGCTGTTGTGGGATCCCTTCCCGCCTTACATTTGTGAAGAGGACCAAGGCCACTATAAATAGGGCTTAGACACCACCATAGAGAGGGATCAGAACCTTGGAGATCTTCCTCTCCTGCTAGCTCAAGAACACACCTCCTCTTTAGGTTGTTCTCCACTATACTAGTTCATCCTCAGCCCCTCGAGGTCAATCCATCACAAAGCAGGAGTCGGGTTTTACACCGCAAGGTGGCCCGAACCTGGGTAACTGCTGTGTCTCTGGTCCATTTGATTCGTCGAGCTAGGTCGTGAGATTAGCAAGGAGTCAGACTGGGGAGGGCGAGTTCTTTGCATGCAACCCAGAGTTCGAACCTCTCAAGGGTCTGCGGAACCCGTAATCCGATATTTGGTGCGCCAGGTATGGGTGCGTCAGAGCCTCTCTTCCGCCGGTCGAGTCGCCACCGCTCCATCGCTTCCATGGCTGACGCCTGTCGAGCCCGTGCTGAGCGTCGGGCCACCCTCACCTCTCACGTCGCTAGCCGGTGGGCCTCCTCATCGCTCTCCATCGCCTGCCGCCAACACCGCTACCGGCCTCGTGGGGCACAACCAGCAAGCTTCGTGGATACACCCCTCCGTGCAGCGTGATGGGCGCACTGCCACCCCATCGCTGATTCCGGCTGGTTTATTATCTCATGCTTGTCGTGGCCCGGCGGACGCCCAGGCCGCGCCACTAATAGCACACGAGTTCCAGCGCTGCTCATGGCGCGCCAGCTCCTGTGCAACTGCCCCGTCGACGACCTCTACGAAGACTGGCTGGACCACATCGCTGAGCTCGTCAGTGCCGTCGGGGGCTCTCCTGCAACATCTCTCTTGCTTCCTCGCACACTACCTACTGCGGGTGACATGTCCCATGAGGCACCTCCTACACCTCCCCGTCAAGACGCCATCGTCGAGCCAAGGCACGAAGTCGTGCGGCGCGACCCGTCGCGCAGGGCGCCAACGCGTGATGAAGAAAGCTACTAGGTGGTCTAGCGGCCGCAAGGAGAGGCACGTGCGCTTCCAGCACCGCCGCATAAAGACCGTGCGCCGCTTGCGGTGGAGCGCGCGAGCACCAAGATCAAGCTCCACCTCCACGACGGGCCCCCATGACCACAGCGCGCTGCCGTGCCTTCACTCCGGAGCTGCGCAGATTCATCTAGCCAGGGAAGTTCAAGCCCGACCTGCCTCGACGCTATGACGGCACCCCCAACCCTGCTGAGTTCCTGCAACTCTATGAACTTAGCATCGAGGTGGCCAACGGCGATGAGAAGGTTATGGCGAACTGGTTTCCCATAGCCCTCAAGGATGGCGCGCGCTCATGGCTGCTGATCCTGCCCATGGGGTTGATCTCCTCCTGTGGTCAGATGCGCGAGCATTTCGTCGCCAGCTTCTAGGGCGCTCATGACCCGAGGCGCATCAAGCAGCAGCCAGGGGAGATCCTGCAGAAGAACATCTAGCACTTCAACAACGTCCGTCTCAAGATCCCCAAGGTATCGGATGAGGCCATCATCTCCGTGTTCACCGATTACGTCTGCGACGTCAAGATGAAGGAGGAGCTCGCCAGACATGAGGACCTGTGCACATCCCTGGAGATGTTCAACATGGCGACCAAGTGTGCGAGAGATGAGGACAGACGCCTCTCCCTCCTTGGGGTCCTCGAAGCTGATCCATAGGACAAGAAAGCCAAGGCCAAGGACGTGAAGCGCAAGGGGGCAGCCGTGCTCGCGGTTGAGCCAGAGATGAAGCGCGGTTGCGATCACCCGGAGTCATCCAAGGGCAGCCGCCCATTCCGCGTCTTCCACAATGTGCACAGCCACAACACCAACAACTATTAGGAGCTCAGGGCCATCCGCGATGAGCGCCTCAGTCGTCGCCCTGAGCGCAATGATCGAGGCTACGGCCGTGGAGGAGGCCGAAGTGGAGGACGCTGGGACAATCACGGCCCCATCCAGGAGTGGCGCAACCAGTCTCATGAGGACCGCTCGTAGGGCCAGCCTCGCGAGGGCTCCTAGATGGACCGGCTCGTGAGGACCGTCCTCAAGGCAATGCTTGCCTCCCTCCGCTACCACCACCACCAAGAAGGAACGACGACCACCACGAGGATGAGGGGGATGGGGGCTTCCAGTGGCCTCGTGCCATCGCCTACATCCTAGGCGGTGCTCAGGCCCCTACCTCTCATTGCATATTCAAGTAGTTTGCCCGTGAGGTGAACGTGGCCCTCCCTAAGCTCGAGGCCACGTGCCTGCTCAGGTGGTCCAAGTGCACCATCAGTTTCAGCTTGTCCGACCAGCTCAAGGGCGCGGCAACTGCCGGTGCCCTCCCAATGCTTTGCTTAGCCGTCATCAGTAACGTCCTCGTCACCAAGACCCTCATCAATGGTGGTGCGGTGCTCAATGTTCTGTCCATCGAGACCTTTGACCGACTCCAGGTGCCATATGACCAGCTGCAGCCCACCAAGCCCTTCTCAGGAGTGACCGACGGCTCCACCACCCCAATAGGGAAGATCTGCCTCCCTGTCACCTTCGGCGCCCGCGAGAACTACCGCACAGAACACATTGACTTCAACATCGCCGACATCTTTCTTCCTTACAATGCCATCCTTGGGTATCCGGCCCTGGCCAAGTTCATGGCAGTGACTCATTATGGTTACAATGTCCTCAAGATACCGGGAAGCTGTAACGTCATCACGGTTGCCTGCGAGGAGAAGGATGCGGTGTGCTCTCTTGGGCGCACCTACCAGGTTGCGGCAGTCGAGAACCCAGACAACGAAGGCGCCATCCACCCTCCTGAGACTATCCCCAAGAAGAAGAAGCAGCTGCTTCGCCAAGAGCCTCAAGGGAGCGGTGTATCCAGTGGCACCACCTTAGGAGCTGCGCCCACATATGGGGCGCCTCCCTCTCTCGCGTAGGAACGCGCGCCCGACGGCCCTCTCATGTTGGGCTCGGGGGATCTCCTCTGGAGGGCCTTTGACATAGTCAACATCACGAGGGAGGCGCTCGGGCACCACGTGGAGGCGTGCTTTAGTGCGCGTCTCCGCCAGGAAGGCACAAGGCACGGGGCGCCAGGTGGTCAGGACTTTATCACCAAGGCAACGGAGGAGCTTCAAGAGGCGAGAGCCATCCGCGGCGACTGCCACCCACTACCTGGCGCGGCTCCTTGTCCTCGCGAAGACAGCAAGCTGCGCACCTGCGTCAACATCCTTGGGCCCAATAGAGCCGCATCTCATGAGCACTTCTGGCCATCGCGCGTTGGCCGGTGGGAGGGTCCCCCTCACAGGTATGTTCGCATGCCTTTTGGCTTGCCGAACGTGGCTGACACACTCCAGCACTACATGCGGAGTGTTCTAGCAGCTCAGGAGGCCAGGCACTAGGCGGTCTTGACTGAGATGGTGACGGTTCTTCATGAGCCTCCCGGACCTCCAGAGCTTCCTGAGGTTCAAGGCCTAGGTGGCTCATGAGGAGCGACTTCTTTAGCACGCGTCTTCAGCTACTTCAACATATGTTAAGCAACGGTGCCAGGTGACATTTTTCGGTTTATTCAGTTGGGGGCTCCCCTCGGGCTGCTTTATCCCCAGGTCGTGTGGATCTGTCTCTACGACATGTATCTTTCTTGCATCTTCTAGTTGTTCAGTTGGGGCGCCCCTCTGGCTGCATAATCCCCAGGCCGCGTGGGTCTGTCCCTGTGGCGTGTACCGTCTTCCGCATCTATTAGAGCTAGCTTACCTTATCCATGAGATGATTTAGGTTATCACCCACTTGCCTGTCGTTTATCGACCTCTGCGGCTTCCCATGTTGCTGACCAGCCTCTTGCTCATCCCGCAACGGGGGCTACACATGCTGGCATGGCGCTTGTGCTTGGGTCTGTCCCTGCAACACCGACAAACCTGAGAGATCGAGCTCTGGCTTGCGGCCCGCTCCGCACACATCACCTCACCAGATCCTTAGTGCCTTCATCTTCTTGCGGAAAGATGAGCGGCAGGACAGCAACCGTGAGTAGCGCTCTCTTCTCGGACTAACCTCTAGCAATCCATGGAGTTCGGCAGCAGGCGGCCTCGCTGGGCATCCCTTTTCGACGCAATTCGCTTGCACATTAAAGGGGGAGGGGCTCTTGAGAATCACACCCCAGGACCTCCTACTGACTCTCCGGCCCTCACCCCTGGCCTTGACCACGGCATCGCGACCTGGCATACCACTGCCTGGAGGCAATTCGCTTGCACATTAAGTTAAGTCAAGTCACTTATTCGCTTGCACATTAAGTTAAATCACCTATACATGTCAGTATGAGGACATTGTCTGGAATTTTGACTCTTGCAATCTCGCTCCGGCAACACCACTTTCCTTTTCGTCCTCGGGGAAGTTGCTTGCAAGCGAAAGGGGACCTCTTGAGCATCGCGGCTCAGGAGCTCTAACCGGACCTCGGGCCGCTCACCTCCTGGCCTTGACCATGGCATCGCGACCTGGCATACTAGCGATGGATGAAGCCTATCTGGGGACTGGGACCTGTCGGCGTAGAGCGCAAAGCAACCGTGGCAACGAAAAGGGGGATGATGCCGAAGCAAGATACAAAGTTGCAACCTCATAGTAGGAATAATAAACTTTGGAGCAAAAGCATTACAGTTTTTACATACCCCCACGGGGCTTGTCTCGATTCCTCACAGGGAAACAAAAGAAGGAAACTTCAAGGAACCCCGGCTGTTGGGCATCACCAACGGCACCAAGAGGACACCGCTGTTGTGTTCCGGGCACGGCAAGAGCTCGGTGGCACATAGCTATCGTCACTCGACTACGGAGTGTTGCCAGGCTCGAGAGAGTCGCTCGACTCCCAAGAGTCGCTGCTGCTGCTGGAGGAGTTGTCCGCGAGGCCGGGGGCGGGCTCGACGCCCGCAACCACGCCATGCAGGCTGCTTCCTCCGGGGCAGCACTCCAGCCGTCGGCCTTCCTCATCGAAGACCTTGAAGAACAATGTGGAGGCGCAATCGTACTCGAAGTGGATGGTGAGGGCCCCCTCCGCGTAGCAGGCGTGGCCGACCTCGCCCCATCCTCGGGTCATGAAGATGCCGCCTGGGGGGATGACCTCGAGCTTCGCCCCCATGGCTAGGTTGCAGCACCCGGTATGCTGTAGCCACAACTCGAGCGCCCCCTCGGCGGCATCTCCTTGGCGAAGAAACATGGGAACCGGATCCACGTGCGCGGCAGCATTGTCTCCCACCCCACGAACTCGCGCGAGGAGTCCTCAGTGTGGGTTCGTGGGCCGGCTGGCCGCAGAGCCCCAGCCTGGCCACCATGGCCATGGCCCGCGCAGTGCTGGGCGCTGCCACCATCTCCAGAGCCCTGCGTGTGGGCGTACACAGGGAGCGGGAAACCAAGCGGTGGTTGCTCGTACCAAGGCCGCGTCACCTCCTGTGTTTTGCCGGCATCGCGAGGGCGACTGAACCTCTTCTTTGGTGGAAGCGGTTCATGCTCCTCCATAGGGGCCTTCCCCTTTTCTGCCACAGAGAACCTCCGGATCGGTGCCATGGGAGCTCCGGCAAGACGGTAAGGCAGAGAGGAAGAAGAAGAAGCGGGCGGCGAGAAGATGGAGATGAGCAAGGGGGGCTCCGCCCCTCTCGTCATTAGTAGCCCGAGGGAGGCCAACCGCCGGCCTCCATGATCTCACACAATGATGGTTTTTCTCTGCATGCAGCGGAGTCTCCTCAAGTCGAACGGTTGCCGAGGTAGCGTGGGAAAGCGGAGGCGCCCACGTCCCATCAATCTCCACAGAACGACCAAGGCCGTAGGTGGTTAGGGCCCGCGGCTCTCCGCACTTGCCCTTTGGCTTCGACTCGAAGCCAAGTTCGAGGACGCCTTGGGCCCGGGGGCTACTATCAGCATTCTGGGAACGAGGGTACCCAGACTTGCCTGCCTGGGGCCCACGGCGTGGCTCCATCGACGGCCTGGTTTGGCCCAGCTTCAACATCAACAACTCAAGACCCTCACGAGGGGCCAAGCATCATGAGGCGGACGATACCAAGACCTCCACGTGGGGCGGCCTCCCCAGGCTGGCTCCCGAGGAGCGGAGATTGTTGGGGAACGTAGCTTGTATTTTGTAAAAATTTCCTACGATCACGCAAGATCTGTCTAGGAGATGCATAGCAATGAGAGGGGGAGAGCGTGTACATGTACCCTCATAGACCGAAAGCGAAAGTGTTAGGTTAACGCGGTTGATGTAGTCGAATGTCTTCATGATCCAACCGATCTAGTACCGAACGTACGACACCTCCGAGTTCAGCACATGTTCAGCTTGATGACGTCCCTCGAACTCTTGATCAAGCAGAGGGTCGAGGGAGAGTTTCATTAGCATGATGGTATGGTGATGGTGATAGTGATTGATGACCCACAAGTGTAGGGGATCTATCGTAGCCTTTTTGATAAGTAAGTGTGTCGAACCCAACGAGGAGCAGAAAGAAATGATAAGCGGTTTTCAGCAAGGTATTCTCTGCAAGCATTGAAATTATCAGTAATAGATAGTTTTGTGATAAGGTAATTTGTAACGGGTAAAAAGTAATAAAAGTAAATAAGGTGCAGCAAGATGGCCCAATCCTTTTTGTAGCAAAGGACAAGCCTGGACAAAATCTTATATAAAGGAAAGCGCTCCTAAGGACACATGGGAATTATCATCAAGCTAGTTTTCATCACGCTCATATGACTCGCGTTCGGTACTTTGATAATTTGATATGTGGGTGGACCAGTGCTTGGGTACTGTCCTTCCTTGCACAAGAATCCCACTTATGATTAACCCCTATTGCAAGCATCCGCAACTACAACAGAAGTATTAAGGTAAACCTAACCATAACATGAAACATACGGATCCAAATCAGCCCCTTACGAAGCAATGCATAAGCTAGGATTTAAGCTTCTATCACTCTAGCAACCCATCATCTACTTATTACTTCCCAATGCCTCCCTCTAGGCCCAAACAATGGTGAAGTGTCATGTAGTCGACGTTCACATGACACCACTAGAGGAAAGACACCATACATCTTATCAAAATATCGAACGAATACCAAATTCACATGACTACTTATAGCAAGACTTCTCCCATGTCCTCAGGAACAAACATAAGTACTCACAAATCATATTCATGTTCATATTCAGAGGGGTATTAATATGCATAAAGGTTCTGAACATATGATCTTCCACCGAATAAATCAACTAGCATCAACTACAAAGAGTAATCAACACTACTAGCAACCCACAAGTACCAACCTGAGGTTTTTGAGACAAAGATTGGATACAAGAGATGAACTAGGGTTTGAGATGAGATGGTTCTGAAGATGTTGATGGAGATTGACCCCATCCCGATGAGAGGATCGTTGGTTATGACGATGGTGATGATTTCCCCCTCCCGGAGGGAAGTTTCCCCAGCAGAACAGCTCCGCCGGAGCCCTAGATTGGTTCTGCCACGGTTCAGCCTCGTGGCGGCGGAGTTTCGTCCCGTGAGCTTGCTTATTCCTTTTTCCTGGACTAAAGACTCCATATAGCCAAAGATGGGCATCAGAGGGCTGCCAGGGGGCCCATGAGGCAGGGGGGGCGCGCCCAGGGGGTAGGGCACACCCCTACACCCGTGGATGGTGGGTGCCCCCCTCTAGTACTTCTTTCGCCCAATATTTTTATATATTCTGAAACTTGCTCCCGTGAAGTTTCAGTACTTTTGGAGTTGTGCAAAATAGGTCTAAAATATTTTCTCCTTTTCCAGCCTAGAATTCCAGCTACCGGTATTCTCCCTCTTCATGTAAACCTTTCAAAATAAGAGAGAATAGGCAGAAGTATTGTGACATAATGTGTAATAACAGCCCATAATGCAATAAATATCGATATAAAAGCATGACGCAAAATGGATGTATCAACTCCCCCTAGCTTAGACCTCGCTTGTCCTCAAGCAAAAGCCGATAATGAAAAATATGTCCACATGTTTAGAGATAGAGGTGTCGATAAAATAAAATACAGGCATGAGGGCATCATGATCATTCTTAGGACAACAACATATATAAATATTTTCATATGATCTCTTATGCTAAAGTAACAATTCATTCACAGTTTTAAGTATGAATCATAAACTTCGTCGAAAACTAACAAACTATAATCTCAGTCATTGAAGCAATTGCAATTTACCATAACATCAGAAAGAGTCAATATAAGAGCTTTTCAGCAAGTCCACATACTCAACTATCATTTAGTCTTTCACAATTGCTAACACTCACGCAATATTTATGGGTATGAAGTTTCAGTCGGACATAGAGAAAGATAGGGGCTTATAGTTTTGCCTCCCAACCTTTTACCTCAAGGGTAATGTCAACAATAATAGTTCATGAAAAATTACATCCAATTAGCTATATATATCAGGATCTTTCCAACACATTGTGCTTGCCAAAGGATAAAATGTAAAAAAGGAAAGGTGAAGATCACCATGACTCTTGCATTGTATGAAGTATAAGACAAGAATAAAAGATAGGCCCTTCGCAGAGGGAAGCAGAGGTTGTCATGTGCTTTTATGATTGGATGCACAAAATCTTAATGCGAAAGAATGTCACTTTATATTGCCACTTGTGATATGGACCTTTATTATGCAGTCCGTCACTTTTATTTCTTCCACATCACAAGATCGTATAAAGCTTATTTTCTCCACACTAATAAATCACACATATTTAGAGAGCAATTTTTATTGCTTGCAATGATGACAACTTACTTGAAGGGTCTTACTCAATCCATAGGTAAATATGGTGGACTCTCATGGAAAAACTGGGTTTAAGGATATTTGGAAGCACAAGTAGTATTTCTACTTGGTGGAAAGAATTTGGCTAGCATGAGAGGGAAAGGCAAGCTCAACATGTTGGATGATCCATGACAATATAATTTATTTTAGATGTAGGAAAGCATAACCCATTACGTTGTCTTCCTTGTCCAATGTCAACTCTTTAGCATGTCATCTAAGTGAGTGCTCACAATCATAAAAGATGTCCAAGATAGTATATTTATATGTGAAAACCTCTCTTTCTTTATTACTTCCTATTATTTGCAACGATGACCAAAACTATGCTTGTCAACTCTCAACAACTTTTATTCATCATACTCTTTATATGTGAAGTCATTACTCCCCATATGATATCTTTATTTATTTTTATTCTATCTCTTTTATTTTATTCCTTCAAGATCATATCAAGATAATCAAGCCCTTGACTCCACACTAATCTTTATTATATATATCTCACGGACTCGATTATATAGAAGGATCATAAAGCAAAACTAAAAACTAGATCATAGTAAGACTTTATTCTACTAGATCAAGATATTACCAAAAGGATCGAAGTAAGAAAGACGGTAAATATAAAAGTGTGATGGTGATACGATACCGAGGCACTCCCCCAAGCTTGGCAGTTGCCAAGGGGAGTGCCCATACCCATGTGTTTATGTCTCGTTCTTTGGAGGTGAAGAAGGTGTTGGTGATGATGGATAATCGCACATCGAGCGTAGGAGGTCCTCCAATTTGTGGATAATGCCCTTGAGTGCGACGATATGCTCCTTCAACAAAATATTTTCACTTGTGAGATACTTGTTTTGAATTCGAGCTAACTCAATCATATTGAAAGCTTCAATCTTGGTCGGGGTAAAGAGATTGTGATGAGGTTGAAGGATGTCTTCATCTACTGCTGCCGGAACTTGATCCCCCATGGCCTTCTTGATCCCATCATCCTTGTTGATCTCTCCGGGCTCTTCTCTCTTCAGCTCTATCTTCATTAGCCAAGCATCGTTTCCCTCATTGTTGGAGGAGGAGGGAGACGCCATGTTGCCTAGCCTTGACAACCCTGGCAGAAAACAACTCGAAACAAAAACAGGAGATATTTGCATGGTACGGTGATCAAAACCTTCGAGAGATTATATAATGAATTTTACCGACCAAAAGAAGTGTCGTGCAAGAAAACGGAGTCCGGAGGGTACACGAGGTGCCCACGAGGTAGGCGGGCGCACCTAGGGGGTAGGGCGCGCCCTCCACCCTCGTGGAAGTCTCATGTCCTTTCCAGACTGCTTCTTATTTTCCTATTTTCTTAAATATTCCAAAACGGAGCAAAATTTCCATTAGAACTTTTTTGGAGTCGGTTTACTTACCGTACCACGTACCTATTCCTCTTTGGAGTCTGAAACGTTCTGGAAAGTGTCCCTTATGTGTTCCTCCGGGGTTACAGTTTCAATAACATTAGTTTCAACATTTATGGGATTCCCTGAGATATAATGTTTGATTATATGACCGATCACCACCCTCAGATTTGTGCCTTCAAAGTTATTTATTTTTATGGCACCGGAACAATGAACCTCCTCGATAACGTAAGGACCTTCCCATTTAGAGAAGAGTTTTCCTGCAAAAAAATCTTAAACGGGAGTTGTATAGCAGTACATAATCACCTACATTAAACTCACGCTTTTGTATCCTTTTATCATGCCAGATTTTAACTTTTTCTCTAAATAGTATGGCATTCTCATAAGCCTAGGTACTCCATTCATCAAGTGAGCTAATGTCAAAAAGCCTCTTCTGATCGGCAAGTTTGAAATCATAATTGATCTCTTTAATAGTCCAATATGCCTTATGTTCTAGTTCAAGAGGTAAGTGACATGATTTTCCATAAACCATCTTATACGGAGACATACCAATAGGATTTTTATATGCAGTTTGATAAGCCCATAATGCATCATCAAGTTTCTTGGACCAATTATTTCTAGATCTATTAATGGTCTTTTGCAAAATTAAAAGCTCTCTATTACTCAATTCTACTTGACCACTAGACTGTGGATGATATGGGGATGCAATTCTATGATTTACATCATACTTAGCAAGCATTTTACGAAAAGCATCCTGAATAAAATGTGGACCACCATCAGTCATTAAGTATCTGGGGACTCCAAACCTCGAAGAAATAACTTCTTTAAGCATCTTAATAGAGGTGTTATGATAAGCACTACTAGTTGGAATAGCTTCTACCCACTTAGTAACATAACCGATAGCAACTAAAATATGTGTATACCCATTAGAGGAAGGAAACGGTCCCATATAATCAAAGCCCCAAACATCAAATGGTTCAATAACAAGTGAATAATTCATTGGCATTTCTTAACGTCTACTAATATTACCAATTCTTTGACATTCATCACAAGACAAAACAAACTTACGGGCATGCTTGAAGAGAGTAGGCCAATAAAACCGGATTGCAATACCTTATGTGCAGTTCTATCTCCATCATGGTGTCCTCCATAAGCCTCGGAGTGACACTTGCGTAGGATCTGTTCCTGTTCATGCTTAGGTACACAACGTCTAATAACACCATCTACTCCTTTATAAAGATGTAGGTCATCCCAGAAGTAATGTCTTAAATCATAGAAGAACTTTTTCTTTTGCTGGTATGTGAAACTAGGTGGTATAAATTTAGCAACAATATAATTAGCATAATCAGCATACCATGGAGCAGTACAAGAAGCATTTATCACAGCTAATTGTTCATCAGAAAGGTATCATCAATAGGTAGTGGGTCATCAAGAACATTCTCTAACCTAGACAAGTTTTCTGCAACAGGGTTCTCATCTCCCTTTCTATCAATAATATGCAAATCAAATTCTTGTAGCAAGAGAACCCATCTAATAAGTCTAGGTTTAGCATCTTTCTTTTCCATAAGATATTTAATACCAGCATGATCAACGTGCACAGTTACTTTGGAATCAACAATATAAGGTCTGAACTTATCACAAGCAAACACAACTGCTATAAACTCCTTTTCAGTAGTAGCATAATTTCTTTGAGAATTATCTAGAGTCTTACTAGCATATTGGATAACATTTAATTTCTTATCAACTCTTTGTCCTAGAACAGCCTGTAACACCCTCGATGCGGCTATATCTCCCACGTGTCGGAGCATGACTTAGAGGCATAACCGCATTGAAGGCAATGTCGCAAGAGGGTTAATCTTTACACATCCCATGTACTGAATAAGGAAAAGAGGTACATAGTTGGCTTACAATCGCCACGTCACACAATAGCATAAATATAGCATTACAATCATCCAGATACAATCAAGGTCCGACTACGGAACCAAAATGAAGACAACCCCAAATGAAACAATGTCCCCGATCGTCCCAACTGGGCTCCACTACTGATCGTTTGGAAAGGAAACATAGTAACGTCGTGAGTCCTCATCGAACTCCCACTTGAGCTCAGTCGCATCTTATGGAATGGTATCATCGGTCCCTGCATCTGGTTTTGGAAGTAATTTGTGAGTCACGGGGACTAAGCAATCTCACACCCTCGCGATCAAGACTATTTAAGCTTATAGGTAGGGTAAAAGGTATGAGGTGGAGCTTCAACAAGCACTAGCATATATGGTGGCTAACATACGCAAAAGAGAGCGAGAAGAGAAGGCAAGGCACGGTCGAGAAACTATGATCAAGAAGTGATCCTAGAACAACCTACGTTCAAGAATAACACGAGACCGTGTTCTCTTCCCGGACTCCACCGAAAAGAGACCATCATGGCCACACACTCTGTTGATTCATTTTAGCTAAGTTATGTTTCAGGTTTTCCACAGCCGGACATTAAAAAATTCCCATCTGCCCATAACCGCGGGCACGACTTTCGAAAGTTCAAATCCCTGCAGGGGTGTCCCAACTTAACCCATCACAAGCTCTCATGGTCAACGAAGGATATTCCTTCTCCCAAGACAACCCGATCAGACTCAGAATCCCGGTTACAAGACATCTCGACAATGGTAAAACAAGTCCAGCAAAACCACCCGAATGTGCCGACAAATCCCGATAGGAGCTCTACATATCTCATTCTCAGGGCACACTGGATAAGCAATCCGTACAACTAAAACCAGCCCTCGAGTTTCCCCGAGGTGGCGCTGCAAGGGGCTCTAGTTTGGACCAACACTCAGAGGAGCACTAGCCCGGGGGGTTTAAAATAAAGATGACCCTTGAGTCCGCGGAACCCAAGGGAAAAAGAGGCTAGGTGGAAAATGGTAAAGCCAATGTTGGGCATTGCTAGAGGAGTTTTATTCAAGGCAAACTGTCAAGGGGTTCCCATTATAACCCAACCGTGTAAGGAACGCAAAATTAAGGAACATAACACCGGTATGATGGAAAACTAGGGCGGCAAGAGTGGAACAAAACACCAGGCATAAGGCCGAGCCTTCCACCCTTTACCAAGTATATAGATGCATTAAAATAGGCAAGATATAATAATGATATCCCAACAATAAACATGTTCCAACAAGGAACAAACTCTGATCTTCACCTGCAACTAGCAACACTATAAGAGGGGCTGAGCAAAGCGGTAACATAGCCAAACAACAGTTTGCTAGGACAAGGTGGGTTAGAGGTTTGACATGGAAATATGGAAGGCATGATAAAGCATGTGGTAGGTATCGTAGCATAGGCATAGAAATAGAGCGAGCATCTAGCAAGCAAAGATAGAAGTGATTTCGATGGTATGGTCATCTTGCCTGCAAAGTTATCCGAGATGACGTAAGCTTGATCCTCGTAAGCGTACTCAATGGGTTCCTCGTTCACGTACTCATCTCCCGGCTCTACCCAAAGAAAGAACACAAACAAAGGGAACCACAATCAACCACGTGCAATGCACAAACAACATGATGCAAAACATGGCATGATATGCGAGATGTGATCTGCAATGCATATGCATGTTTCGGAAAGGAAAGGTTGAACCTGGCCTCAACTTGGAAAACCAAGAGTGCCTCTGGAAAGATATGTTGATTTCGGTCGAAATCGATATAAAGATTACTAGAACCGGATGCACGGTTTGCAAATGGCAAGCAAAACAAATATGGCACCAATCTGCGATTAACAACACAAGGCCATCTAAATGCATCAAGAACAACAAGCTACTGCACTCTAACATAACAACAAAGCACATGGCAGTGATCCACTCAAGATGCTTGACAAAAGATGAACACTGAGCTACGACTAATTCACTCAATAGTAGGTTCAAACAAGCATGGAAAAAGTACAAAAGATATCATGTTACAGACTTAGTGAAAATAACAACATGTCAAGATTTTAACATGGAAAGCAATGTTTAGAGCAAGATAACAACATGCTACAGGAACATATCATGGCAAAGAAAGGCATGGCATGAAGCTACTCAAAGCATACAACAAAAGTCCCTTACTGACCATAAGCTAAAAGGGATTAGAAAATACAATGGCAACCATGTGAACATAGCAAGTTCCGATAACAGATTCAGACTTAGCAGAAAACTGGAACATGGCAAAACAGATTCACGTAGGCATGTTTACGAGCTCGATGCACTCACCACAAGGCATTGAATGACAAACTAAGAATACACCCAACAAGTAGACATGGCATAGAAGCTAAACATGGCAAGAACAACCTCATAGCATGCATGGATCAACTACAACAACCTCGGCAAAATTGCTTAACACGTAAACAATCTGCCAGGAACATTTTATAGCAAAAGTAGAGCTCGATTGAGTCAATCTAGGGTACTCCATAAATACGAACAAAGACATGGATGGATAGAGCACAACAATATCTCAAAACTTCCTTACTGAACATGCTCAAAATAGTCATGGATCACTCTGTAGCAACAAGAATACATGGCATAAAAATATTAACAGGACAATGACTTAGAAGATTTCTAAGTCCCTAAAATCAGCAACATTACGAGAGGTACATTGCATGCTTGTGATAGTCACCACAAAGATCACAAAAATACAAGGCATACACCCCTGTAAAGATGGCATGGCATACTTCAAAACACATGTAGGGCTCAAGTTCATAGGAGGCACACATTAATCATGGCAAAAATGACAAATGTCCAATCTCTGCTAAGCATCTGAAACTAACATTGCATAGCACTCTTGCAACAGCATTTAGGGCATCAAGATGAGCTCATATGAACATGGTGCAATGGAATGAAATGAATTACTCGTCGAGATGAACAATTTGATATGCTACACGCCCAAAACGGAGCCACGGGTGCAGAGTTATGATGCGATGAAAAATGCATAAAAATACTGGGACAAGGGCAAAAAGTCAACCCTTAGGGTTTCCAGGTCTGGATCAGCATGTTCTTCGAGGTTCACTGGAACAACATGCCGGAGTTGAAGAACTCACCGGAGAATAGGGGAGGAGCCGGATCCGACGTCACGGGGACTCGCCGGTGGCCGAACTTGGCGCGGTCGACGACGAGACGCGGTGAGGCGGCGGACTTGGCGCGGTCGGCGAGGAGGGTGGCGGCGGGCGGCAAAGCAGACGAGGCAGTGCCGGCGCGGCGCAGGGCGGCGGCGTGGAGAGCTGGAGACGAGCAGCGGGGCGGCGCGGGAGACCCAGGAGGCGACGCGGGGCGCGGCTCGGTTCGGCCCGGAGGCGGGCCGGCGATGGGCCCCGCGACGCGGTGAACTGGGCGCACAGGCAGCGGCGAATCAGACGACGCCACGTGTCGGCGGACGGCTGGAACGGACACGTCCAGACGGTGGGTTTTCATCAGGCGGTGCGAGGAGAGGGAGGGGTCTAGGGTTTGATCCGTGATTTGGAATGGGAGGACCTTTTTATAGGTAGAGGGAGCTAGGAGGCTCCAAATTGAGCACAGTTTTCGGCCAAGCGATCGTGATCGAATGACCGAGATGATGGAGGGGGTTTTGGGCCACTTTGGAGAGGTGTTGGGCTGCAACACACACAAAGCCTTCTTGGCTCCTCGGTTAACCGTTGGAGTATCAAACGAAGTCCAAATGACACAAAACTTGACAGGCGGTCTACCGGTAGTAAACCAGGGCCGCATGACAAGTCTCGGTAAAATCCGAGAACGTTTAACACCCGCACACGAAAAGAGGTAAAAGGGGACAACGGAGGACATAGGAGCGTCGGAATGCAAAACGGACAACGGGGAAAATGCTCGGATGCATGAGACGAACACGTATGCAAATGCGATGCACATGATGACATGATATGATATGCATGACAAAGACAAAAGCAACACGAAGAAAAAACTTGACAACGAGGAAATATCATAACTTAGTGCCGAAAATGGCAAGAGTTGGAATACAAATATGGTAAGTTACATATGGGGCATTACACAGCCCCTACAGTATAATCACTAGCATCACACATACTTTCAAATGGTAAATTCCAATTAGGAGGCTGAACAATAGGTGCAGAAATCAAAGCTTTCTTAAGTATTTCAAATGCTTCTACATAATCATCATCAAAGACAAAAGGAACATCTTTTTGTAAGAGATTAGTCAGAGGCCTATAAATTTTAGAGAAGTCCTTAATGAACCTCCTATAAAAACCGGCATGACCAAGGAAACTTCTTATACCTTTAATGTCCTTGGGACATGGCATATTTTCAATAGCATCAACTTTAGCTTTATTAGCTTCAATACCTCTTTCAAAAAATTTATGCCCCAAGACAATACCTTCATTAACCATAAAGTGGGACCTCTCCCAATTGAAGACAAGATTAGTTTCTTCACATCTCTGCAAAACTCGATCAAGGTTGCTTAAGCAATAATCAAAAGAAGTTCCATATACAGAAAAATCATCCATGAATGCCTCAACAATCTTTTCTCAAAAGTCAGAGAATATAGCAGTCATACATCTTTGAAAGGTAGCAGGTGCATTGTATAAACCAAAAGGCATACGTCTATAAGAAAAGGTACCAAAAGGGCAAGTAAAGGTTGTCTTTTCTTCAACCTCTTTTGACATTGGTATTTGAGAGAAACCAGAATAACCATCTAGAAAGCAAAAATGTGTATGTTTGGATAATCTTTCTAGCATTTGATCAATAAAAGGTAAAGGGTAATGATCCTTTTCGTAGATTTATTTAATTTGCGGAATTCAATTACCATTCTATAACCTATAACAATTCTTTGTGGGATCAATTCATGTTTATCATTAAGAACAACAGTAATACCTCCCTTCTTAGGGACACAATGGACAGGACTTACCCACTGACTATCAGCAACGGGATAGATTATACCTGCCTCCAAAAGCTTTAGTATTTCTTTCTTACCACTTATTTCATCTTAGGATGTAACCGTCGTTGGTGATCAACAACCGATTTAGCCCTTAAGATCATCAAGAGTATATCCAATAGCGGCACGGGGCTTCTTCAGAGTTTTCAATAATTTCTTTTCTTCATGCTCTGAAAGGTTAGCACTAATAATAACATGCACTACTAGAAAAGGGCTATAGATGGGATTGACACTAATGGCGCACCAAACAAGCGGTGCGCCATTAGTATATACTAATGGCGCACCACCTTCTGATACGCCATTAGAGCTGAAACTACTAATGGCGCACCTGGCCTAGGGTGCGCCATTAGTATCAAAAAAAATTTGAACTAGTGCGCCTGTCCAAACATACTAATGGCGCATCCAGACACAGTGCGCCATTACTAGTTGTAACTAGTAATGGCGCACCTGTCAGAAAGTGCGCCACTAATGTTGTTTTTTTATTATATTTTTTATTCCTTTTTTTGCAAAACTACTAATGGTGCATTGTTCGACCGTGGAATAGTGCGCCATTAGTATGTTTTTTTTGCAAAACTACTAATGGCGCACCACCAGAAGGTGCGCCATTAGTAACCTGGATTACTAATGGCGCATTTAGAGTTGGTGCGCCATTAGTAAGTGGGCAGCAACAAGATATTTTGGACAACCTCTCCTACCCACACTCACTTTCTCCCCACTTCATTCTCTCCACCTCCTCCTTGTCTCGGGTGCCTCCTCTTTTTCACCTCATTTCCACCATAGATTCATTTTAAGTGGTTAAATTACCTTGTTTTGATAGGTAAGTAAGGGGTAAGCTATATTTATGTTGTTCTCCCTACAACAATGTGCACATGCACTTTTTATGGCCTAGCTAGATCTATGTATGTTCGTGGTGTTGCATATGTTTGTGGTGTTGCATATGTGTTTGTGTTTGGAGGTGTACCGGTATTTGAAATGTGATAGTTGCCAATATTTTGCCGGAATGTTGATTCATTTCCGTTTCGGCGAGAATTTTGGCATTAAGCATTCTTTTTGGTCCTATTTTTAGGGAAAGTCATGCCAAATTTTTTCTTGGTTCTAAAATATCGTTTTGCTCTACCCCGCAGGCGACCATGGTCCGCACGATGACCGAAGGCATCGTGAATAGGTTTTTGAGGTCCGCGAAGGCCGAGATGCTTCAAAAGAACGAGACGGAGATAAGATGTCCGTGTCAAAGATGCAAGCTGAAGAGCCTTATTGCGGACCCGGAGTCCGGGCAGGTGTGGGACCACCTGCTCTTGCATGGTTTCATGGATGGCTATTGGTAGCAAGGTGATGAAGATGACTACGAAGTCGTCCATGGGGGTCGGGCAAGAAATGAGGAAGGGCAGCAAGACAACCACCATGGCTCGGGCGGGCGAGAAGACGAAGAATCCCTAGGAGATGATCACGATGGTGATGCTGTACACAGTCATCATGTAGAAGATGCAGGACATGATGATGAGGAAGATGCCGGAGCAGACGACGGGCATGATCATGAAGATGATGATGCCGGCGGAGCAGACGACGCTGGACCATCGATGGGCTGGGTGCAGGACCCTCATATTCAAGAGCTGCTTCTCAAGCAGACGGATAACGCAAGAGCTGCCGACCGAGAGAAAGCCAAGCTGGACCAACTTGAGTTAGACGCGGTTACTCCATTGTATGAAGGATGCAGGACCAAGGATACCCGCCTGAAAGTAACGCTCATGGCTCTGGAGATGAAGGTAAAACACAAAATGACCGACGCATGCTTCGACGAGAACATGTCATTCTGGCACGAACGTCTTCCCAAGGGGAACAAGTGCCTGACCACTTTGGAGGAGGCGAAGAAAATTGTGTGTCCTCTGGATTTACCGCACGTGAAATACCATGTGTGCATGAACAATTGCATCATTTATCAGGACGAGCACGCGGAGTCTACCATATGTCCGGTGTGCGGCGTCACTCGATACAAGAAGAGGAAGAAAGCTCCTCGAAAAGTGGTGTGGTACTTTCCGATCACTCCTCGTCTGCAGCGGTATTTCGTGGACCCTAAGGTAGCAAAGCTCCTGCGTTGGCACGCGGATAGGGAGGAGAAGAAGCGAGAAGATGACGCAAATGATCCGGAGATAGATAAAAAAGACAAGATGCTGAGTCACCCTAAGGATGCGAGCCAGTGGCAAGCGTTGAACTTTGAAGACCTAGAATTTGGGAACGATCCAAGGAACATCGTGCTGGGCGCGAGCACCGATGGAGTCAATCCGTTTGGCAGCCAGAGAAGCACACATAGCACCTGGCCTGTGTTTGTGTGGATGTACAACCTTCCCCCCTGGTTGTGCATGAAGAGGAAGTACATTCACATGAGTATGATAATTGAATGACCAAAACAACCAGGGAATGACATCAATCTGTATCTGGGGCTGCTGAAAGAGGAGCTTGACACGCTGTGGAAAACGCCAGCCAATACATGGGACACTGCAGAGAAAGAATATTTCCCTATGAGAGCCGCGCTGCTCACAACGGTGCACGACTATCTCGGTTACGGATATGTCGCGGGGCAGGTGGTCCACGGATTTTCTGGATGCGTCAGGTGCATGGATGACACAATGTATCGCCAGCTAGATAGAGATCCCGGGTCTTCGAAAACCATGTTCATGGGATATCGAAGGTGGCTTCGCGACGATGACCCGTGGAGAAAACGCAAGGATCTGTTCGATGGTGAAACCGAACCCCGAGGACGCCCGCGTACAAGGAGCGGCGAGGAAATAGACGAGCTGTTGAAAAATTGGAAAGATTGCCCACTGCCGGGAAAGAAGCAAAAGGCGCCAGAGCCGGGAAATAAGCGAAAGGCTCCAGAGCCACTGGTGAAGGTATGGAAAACGAGGTCTGTTTTCTGGGACTTGCCATACTGGAAGATCCACCGTGTGCCCCACAGCCTTGATGTAATGCATATCACGAAGAACGTGTGCGAGAGTCTGCTTGGTACCCTGCTCAACATGCCAGAGAGGACCAAAGATGGGCCGAAAGCAAGGGCAGACTTGAAATCAATGGGCATCAGGCAGGAGCTTCACGCTATATATGATGATGATGATGATGATGATGATGATGATGATGAGGCGAAGCAGGACACGGAAAGTCGTTGCAAAGGCAAAAAGGCCAAGAAGACCGGAAATGACTACCCTCCCGTGTGTTTCACTCTAAGTCAGGAGGAGATCGAGCAGCTTTTCACCTGCCTCCTAGGAGTAAAACTTCCTTACGGTTACGCGGGGAAGATAAGCAGATACCTAGACCCAGCGAAGCAGAAGTTCAGCAGGATGAAGTCTCACGACTGTCACGTGCTGATGACGCAGATACTTCCAGTTGCAATCCGTGGGATCATGGACGCGCACGTCCGTGAAACGCTATTTGGCCTATGCAAATTTTTCGACGTCATCTCTCGGAAGTCTGTTAGCGTCAGGCAACTCAGAGGCTACAGGAAGAGATCGTGGTGATACTATGCGAGCTTGAGATGTACTTCCCACCTGCATTCTTCGACGTTATGGTGCATCTGCTGGTCCATATCATGGACGATATCATCCAACTCGGGCCGACGTTCCTGCACAGCATGATGCCGTTCGAAAGGATGAATGGTGTCATCAAAGGATACGTTCGCAACATGTCACGTCCAGCTGGAAGCATAGCTAGGGGCTTTCTGACCGAAGAGTGCATCTCCTACTGCACGAATTATCTAGGCATCGAGAACCCCGTTGGTCTGCCTGTCAACAGGCACCTCGGCAGGCTCGCTGGATGGGGTCACCGTGAGGGTCGCCGCGAAATGCATGTCGACTTCGAGGGTCGACTCGCCGACTTCGAAAGAGCAAACCTAGTCGCGCTACAACACATAGACATGGTCGATCCTTGGGTGGTAGAGCACAAAACCTTTATTAAGAAGACGTACAATGACCGAGGCCAACAGAGGACGGACGGAGATATACTCAAAGAGCACAACTCATGTTTCACGCGTTGGTTCAAGCAGAAGCTTCTGTCGTACCCTTTACATGAGGATTCTTCCGCGGAAGAACAACTCATATTCGCCTTGTCACAGGGCGCCAAGCACAACCTGATGACCTATGAGGCGTACGATATCAACAACTACACATTCTACACCGAGGCCAAGGACATGAAGAGCGATGGTTATCAGAACTCCGGGGTAACGATGGAATCCTACACCGGTAACGACAAGGACAGATACTACGGAAGGATCGAGGAGATCTGGGAGCTGAGCTACGCTGGAGAGAAGGTCCCGATGTTCCGTGTCAGATGGGCGAAGAGCATCCTAAAGGAAGACCGGTATTTCACCACCATGGTTATACCCGAAGCCAAATCCAAGACCGCGGGCGCAAACGTCACCGCGAAAAATGAGCCATGGGTACGGGCTTCCCAAGTGGACCAATGCTTCTTCATTACCGACCCGTCAAAGCCCAGTCGTGTTGTCATGAGGAGAGGCAAAAGGAAGATCATCGGAATGGATGGAGTAGCCAATGAGCAAGACTTCGACAAGTACGGCGACCCGAGGATCGAACATGACGACGATGATGAAGTAGCAGCATACACCACAAGAAGAAGCAGGACCACCCTACCTAAAGGACGTCCGTTCCATAGAAGAACTCCATTTGCGAAAAAGAAGGGAAAGAAGATTGTGAACAGATAGCTAGCTAAGATCGATTGTATTTAAATCGTAGCCTTCATTTCTCGATTGTATTTCATGGGCACTTTTTGAACTATCATGAATATTTTTAAATTTCATGGACACTCGATCTCGATCCCCCTCCATCTCGATCGCTATCCCACCTCGCCAGATCCGGTCCCCCTCGCCGCCGAGCACCCCCCGGTCCACCGGCCGCCGCCGCCGACCCCCCGCACCCCGCGCACCCTCCCCCGCTCCACCGGCATTACTGTTTGATGATATTTTTTAAAAAATTATTACTGTCTTATAAAACAAATATTACTGATATGATTTAAACAAGTTTGAACATATTTAAACACAAATAAGTATCAAACAACATTTTAAATGCATAAAAAAATTGTGGAGCCTGGGAATCGAACCCAGGACCTCCTGGTGTGAGAACTGGCTGCTGACCAGTCGAGCTAGTAGAGGGAACTTGGTGCGGATCAGGTCAGGTGGAAGATAACCTGTTGGCTCGAGCAGAAATCAAAAAAAAAAATACTAATGGCGCACCAGGGTGAGGTGCGCCATTAGTATGGATGTACTTATGGCGCACCGAGGGGTGGTGTGCCATTAGTATTGTGCCCTCGCCCTCGATCCCCTTCCCCTCTCCTATCCCCGGCCCAAACCTATCCCCTCTCTCTACCTCGCCCTCGCCCTCGATCCCCTTCCCCTCTCCTCTCCCGACGCCGCTGCCCCGCCGCCTCGACGCCGCCCCGACGCCGCGACGCCGCCCCGTCGTCCACGTCTCCGCCCCGACGCCCTGACGCCGCGACGCCGCCCTCTCCTCTCCCGACGCCGCCGCCCCGTCGTCCTCGTCTCCTCGGCGCCGCTCTCCCCGTCCACACCACCATCGCCGGAGCACCACCACCACCCAGACCTTGTCGCCTCCCGGACCTCGTCGCACCACCACCACCCGGACCTCGTCGCCCCACCTCGTCGCCCCGTCCACACCACCGCCCTCGTGAGCTCCCCCTCCTCCTCTCCCCCACACCACCGTCCATGATGCATTTATTTTTCTGGAAAACTCCATATTTTTCCTTCCATGTAAGAAGTTTAATACAAGTTTCATAGACAAGTTCCTTTATTGGAATTAACTTTCTTGCTTAAGTTGCAAAGAATATGGGTCAATTTGAAGTTGCTAAATTTTGTTGTCCTAGACTTATTTCTGTCTCCAATTTTTGCCCAGTAGATATACATTTCTGGAAGACTTCCCAATTTAAATTGTCTTGACACATCTTGCTGACATGTAAGATCCACATGACGGTTGACTAGGCACCAAACGAAGTCATATTTGTATGTAATATTATCCATAGAAATTCAAAGTCATATTTCAAAGTTATAATTTTAAGGTTTCAAAAAATTCTAAAAAATGCACACATACCTCGGGCTTCATGGAGCCCGGGAGCCAAAAAGCCTCACTTTATACTGGCCGGTCGTTGTATGCTCATATCAGGTTAGGAGTGGAGTGTTTAGAGAGCCATTTATCTGTCTTGGTGTAACTGTCAATTTTTTGACGGATGGCTATGGTAGAGTGTGAACGTATCAGGTGCACTGGCTCAATTCATGCACCAAATGCATTTGTGTTGTATGAGCAAAAACTGAGGGATATGGTCACACTAGTAGATGGATTGTTAAAACAATGCAGAATAGTCCTTTTATTCCATCTCTTGCTGCACATCCTGCTCCAGTAGGGAATTGGCGTCCACAACAAATCCAACTGATACTTTCTTCTTCCTTAGATTTTGGTTTGATCCTGCAATTCTTGCTCTTGCAGCTCATTTTGTTAGCCATTAAATAAACAATAGTAACAGAAGGAGCATACTATCTAGGGTGAGGATTGTACGAAGTTCCTGATCCATCAGTACCTTATTTCTGAGGTCAAATAGCTCATCAAGGAATACCTTATTCTCCAAAAATATGCGGCTTTGACATAAGCAAGGCAGAACCACTAACAACACTGTCATCAAGCTCCTTCATGCTAAGTGGACCCATAAATACACCAAGTATATTGTACTACTATGACTGAGAGCTGATAAATTGGAGAAACATTGCAATATATATACAACAAGTAACTGTTCTGCCCCGTCTCTGTAAACTAGTACAAAGTAATCCTTGATGTTCAGACCCAAAATTTAAGCATCAAGTTTGTTCGACAAAAAAAGGCAAGGAACATCATGAACAACTCTCCATGACTTAATTTTCCTATATGCATTGGCCTGTACAGCAGGTTCACTTTTCCTATATGCATTGGCCAGTACAGCAGGTTCACTTTTCAAAACAAATTAGAGCTGACCTCATACACCCAAGAAAACCTGGAAAAAAATGAAGTTCAATCCCTCACTTTTCCTATATGCATTGTCCTGTACAGTTGGATTTGTTTCTGATTTTAGTGTTTTCAGTCTATTTTTCTATTTCTGCTTTAACATAACGGAATAACTAATGGTGGCTGCCTAATGATGACAGACTAAGTTTCAGATTTATTTTCTTATAGAAGTGTAGATTCATTGGTAGCAATTGTTTTCAGTGTCTCATGTTGCTTGTAGTGGTTTGTCCAAAATGTTGAATGATACTGCTTGGAGATGCATATATTGTTTCACCTCTTCACATGCCAATGTATTTTCCATGTTGTGATGGAGGCCTTTTTTGCCTTGTCCACCCGAGAGGCCCTTGAGTTTGACGGAATGTCGATTAACTTCCGTTCCGGCAAATTCGGGTACTCCATATGTCCTATTTTCGGCAAAGGTCATGCTGAAATTTTCCGTGAATTTTAGCATGACTTTGCTAAAAATAGGACATATGGGGTACTTGTGACTAATGCATGGGCCGGGGTATCTTAGTAGTTAATTAAGTAGGATCAAGTGCCCCAGCGTACTTGTGACTAATGCATGGCTTTTAGGGTGCCTCGGTGTCGATAAAAACCGAAATGATGAAAGCTTAGGCTTTTAGGGTGCCTCGGCGTCGAAAAACCCTCAATGATAAAAGCTTAGCTTTTAGGATGCCTTGGTGTCGACAAACCCTAAATGATGAGACCATGATCTTGTTCCTTGACAATAACCAACTTTTTGACCAAACTTTGTTCCTATTTAGAGAGAAACATGGCCAACAACGATGAGGCCGGGGGTTCGGGCGGCAAGGCATTCTGGAAGCTGTCCCAGGAGATGGAGGAACAACCTCACTTGTATGAGGACGCCGCCTTCCCCACCGATCCTGAGACCACTGATGGTACCGCCGAGGATGACCCCACTGATGCCACCACTGATGGTGCCGCCGAGGATGCCATCACTGATGATGGCGGCGCACGCACAGATGGCAGCCAACCGAAGAGGCAACAGAAGGACCGGCGCTCGACCGTGCTCCGCACCCTCAAGGAGGAAGTTACTGAAGTGGACTCTGACAGGAATCCAACGGCGCCCGAATGAATAGTCAAGGGGTACTCGCTTCAGCTCGGGTGCATTCTCCGGAGCACCATCTCGATCAACACCGAGAACCTGAGGCATCCTGACCGAGGGAATTTGCGCAACCTCCTCTTCACGAAGCTGCACGAACGATACAAGTTCCCCGCTGAATTTGAAAACACAAGCCTCAAAGGGAATAAAGTGAACAATGCTTCCCTCACGAAGATGAGCAAGGCCCTGTCTACTTGGAAAAGCAATGTGAAGAGAATGATCGAGAAAGGTGAGAGTTATGAGAAGATCAAGGAGAAAAATCCTTTGATCACCGAAGATGACTACAACGACTTCAAGATCAATTGCTCGAGCACCGCAAACTCCGAATCAAGTAAGTGGGGGAAAGAAATGTGGGAGCTGAACTTAGGGGAACACACACTCGGTCCCGGCGGTTACAGAGTGGCGGAGCCTATATGGGACAAGGAGGAGGCGGACCGTGCCGAGCAAGGCCTACCGCTCCTCTTTGATAAGTACGGTGACAAGCTGACCAGGAACTTTGTCAGGGCCCAGTACAAGAAGGACCCGAAAACAAAGGAGCTTACCACGGATCCGAAGACCAGGGCGCTTGAGCTTGTTCTGGTAAGGAATACACCCCCGCGTAATTAGCTCCATATGGTCGCATTCTAATTAATGAAGCCAAATTTCTAAATGGTTCACATTCCTTCCGCAGGCGACTGAAAGCAGTAGCGCGGGGTCGACTAAGGGCAACCCTTGGGACACCACTCTAAATAGGGCGTTGAATGTAATGAAGAACAAGGATAAGCTTAGTAAGCCGACGTCAGCTGGTCGTGTGGCCGGCAAAGGCTTGTCGACAAAATGGTCGTTATACTATAACACTGGTGGGCGAAAGGAGAAAAAGACCAGCTCGGAAAGCCAGGCGCACGAGGTTCAAGAACTCAGGGCACAGGTGGCGCGGATTCCGGAGATTGTCCAAGAGCAAGTGCAACAACAACTCGGAGCGACGATCACCGCCATTGTGCCTACCTTGTCCAGGGGATTAGTGCGTGGATTGCGGGCGGCCAACAGGGGCCGCCCCCGATTCCTAGCTTCACGGCCAGCAACTCGCAGAACGCGATGGCGGGGCCATTGGTGTCACCGGCGCCAGCACGGGAGCTTAATGCACCCGGGTGTACACCGGCCAGCACCTCTGCAGCAAGCGGCCCCTCCGTCAACTGCACGCCCGCCGTTGGCGGTGCCTCGACATTAGCCGAGCTCGACGCCATCATCACGGTAACTAATTAAGCCTCTCTCGGCCGAGGACTTCATCTCCTTGCCTTTGACTGGGCATCCCTGATGCCCTACATGTTTTCGCAGGGCGCCGCCGACGTTCCGTGCACTCTCCTGCACTTCGTGAACAACGAGTTGGTCGATGTCGCCAAGGGCAAAATCGTTCAACCGGGCAACCCCTTGTTCCACGGTACCCAGATTCCACCCAACTTGTTTAGGGTTCAACTGGTTCGGGTGCTGCCAGGCTGCGACGAGTTGTTACCTCCGATTCGACCCGTCGGGGCCGACGATGATGACGTGATGACCTTCAGCGCCTGCCTGAGCTGGCCCCTGCTTTGGCCGAAGAGCCAGATTCGTTTGGGGGCGGGGGACACCACCCCAAAGACAACACCGCCAGTCGTTCCGGCGCCAAGTCGGCCCCATGGCAAGACCGCCGCAACGGTGCCGGACATCCCTATGCCACTGGATCCAAACATGCGTATGGCACAGGATCAGAACGACAACGACGGCGATACATTTGCCAACGTCGATCAGTACTTTGCCGATCATGGGTACGGTGGCGACTTCATGGGGCCTCCTTCTCAAGAACCCAACCCAACAAAAGACGTGCGCGATCTAGCTGGTACCGCGGAGAAGCCAAGTTGCAACAGGCGTCATCTACCGTTCAGCTCTCAGGAGACGCCTCCAGCTGTCGACTTCACCGAGCCTCAGATAGGCGAGGTGCGAAATATTATCAGCCCCAACACACTCAAGAAGGCGGTCTATGAGCAGAACTCGGTCCCATTACAGGAGAAGAAGAAGGCACGCAAAAGAAAGACTAACAAGGGTGCGGGCCAGCCGGCACCGAGTACGATCCGTGCTCGGGACAGGCCACCTTCACCTGAGGATATCTCGAGGAGGGTGCATGTGGCGGGTAGGCCGATGCTACCGAGAAATATGCTCGATGCTGCAACCGGTGCTATGCGGAGTCTGCATGACAGTGTTCTTTCTTTGGAGAAGCGGCGTCTCAGAGAGAAGGATGTGGCATACCCGGTTTTCGCGGCCAAGGTGCCAGAGGGCAAGGGCTTTGTGGATAACTCCATCGGGGGTACGATCGTCCTGCGGTTTGATGACATCCACGCTATGTTGAACCTTCATCCGCTGCACTACACCTTCGTTCGGCTATTTTCGCTGAGTATGGAGATGCGGATCATTTGCGACAAGACCCCGGACATCGTGATAGTCGACCCCTTCTACATGCGTGCCAAGATCTTGGGCAGCGCTGGGGACCGGCAAGTCGCGACTTCTTACCTCGAAGGTGTCATTCCGGCAAACCAAGATAAGGATAACTTCCTCGTGCCTTACTTTCCCGAGTAAGTCCTCCCCTCAACCGCCCCGTAACATATGAATTCTTAGATTTCAATCGTTTTTCTTTTAACATTCCGTGTTTTCTACAGTGACACACATTGCACGCTCGTCCTCCTAAGCCCCAAATATTCCATGGCCACGTATTTCGACCCGGACCGTCAGTCGAACGTAGACTATACAAATGTCAAGAAGGTTCTTGATGATGTTCTCCCCGGCTACATCAAATCTGGAGGCACCTTCACCAGGCCTATTCGTAAGTACGGCAAGCATGTGTTCTCCCACAATACGACGTTCTATTGCGTCAAGCAGCCGCCTGGCAGTCAGAAGGGTGCCTACTACGCCATCCATCACATGTGGGCGATCGTACGGGACCATCATCAACTTTTGCTACCAAGTAAACTCAAAGATTGGGCCGCGAGCGTGTCGGCAATCCAGGACGCGGACATCAGACAAGAATTCTTTCGCATCCAGTCGGAGTTTGCAGAAATCATCCATCAAGATGTCCTTCGTACCTCGGGGCAGTTCTACCTCAGAAATCAACTGTCCAACAGTGACATCGACACAATGCTACAAATGTAGGCTGACAACGACCGTTATTTCATGACTCCCACGATAGACAGCGGCTTCATCCACGCTCTGGTCCCTTGAGTCGAGTCGAAAGCAGTGATGCTGTGTCTAGTTCTGAAACATCGATTGGCTCATGTTGTAATTAAACTTTAATGAACTTGTAGTATGTCTCTTTGGTTTCGAGAGTCGTTCAACTTAGATGTAATCGATGCTATTAATGTCTTGCTTTTCTCTTCGGATCGTTCTGTTGCATACTTATATATTGCTTATGTATTGTCTGTGAATTGGTACTAACGTTTCGTTTGGCTACTGCATAGCGATGTCGTCGTAAGTCTTGTACAAGGGTAAGGTTCCCGGAGTCTACGACGACTGGGAGAAGTTTCGGAGACAGGTTCACCGATTCAGCGGTGACAGTTACAAAGGGTACACCACTAGGGCCGAGGCCGAATCTAGATACGCCTGCTATCTAGCGGGAGAGGGGAGGGAGCGCTGGAGGAACCGGATGAAGACGAGTTTCATCGTGATGATGCTCATCGTGATGAGCGCAGCTCTCTTCTATGTGATGGTAGTTTAGATGATCAATATCGACTTGTAATGTGAAGACAAACTCGCTACTCGCGGTCTCGAGACTTGTAATATAATGTTCTATCTTTCTTCGGTCTTTTCAATTCGGAGACTAATATGATGAATTGTATTTGGAGACTAGTATGATGAATTGTATTCAGAGACTAATCTTCTATTGTATTCGATGAATCTGTTGTTGATGTGTGCTGTCTATATTTTGTCGAATTATACATTTTGTAACCTGTGCAAAAAATAGAAAATAAAAAAATAAAAAAAACCTAATATTCATACTAATGGCGCATCACATCACAGTGCTCCATTAGTATGCCAAAGGATACTAATTGCGCATCATTAAACAGTGCGCCATTAGTATGCCAAAGTTACTGATGGCGCATCTTGTTGTTGTGCGCCATTAGTATGCCAAAGCACCTGGGTATACATGGCCCCCTGGGAGGCATACTAATGGCGCATTGTTGTATATACTAATGGCGCAATGGAGAACCCGAGGGGGTTCTGGTAACCCTATGGTGCACCATTAGTAAAATATACTAATGGCGTGGAACTAATGGCGCACCACTAATGCGCCATTAATGGCCAAATTAGGTTCTCCATTAGTAGGCCTTTTCCTAGTAGTGATGATATATCTCTTTCTCATCAAGATAAGCATATTTAAGAGTAGGAGGTAAAGGTTTAAGGTCAAACACGGGGTCACCCTTGGGTGGAGGAGGATCCCCTAGAATTTCAATAGGCATGTTGTGTTTCAAAATAGGTCCCTGTTTAAAGAATACTTCATCTATTTCCCTTCTTTCATTCATAAACATATCATTTTCATGGTCAAGCAAATATTGTTCTATAGGATCACTAGGAGGCACGGAAATAGAAGCAAGACCAATAATTTCATCTTTACTAGGCAATTCTTTATCACAGGGTTGGCTACGAAATTTAGCAAAATTAAACTCATGAGACATATCCCCCAAACCAATAGTAACAACATCCTTTTTGCAGTCTATCTTAGCATTAATACTATTCAATAAAGGTCTACCAAATATAATGGGACAAAAGTTATCTTGTGGGGAACCAAGAACAAGAAAATCAGCAGGATATTTAACTTTCCCACACAAGACTTCAACATCTCTAACAATCCCCACTGGTGAAATAGTGTGTCTATTGGCTAGCTTAATTGTAACATAAATTTCCTCTACCTCAGCAGGTGCAATATCATGCATAATTTCTTTATATAAGGAATGTGGTATTGCACTTGAACTAGCACCCATATCACATAAGACATGATAGCAATGATCTCCTATTTTAACAGAAATAACAGGCATGCCTACAATAGGTCTATGTTTATTTTTAGTATCGGGTCTAGCAGTTCTAGCAGCTTCATCACAGAAGTAAATAAGGTGCCCGACAATATTATCGGCCAAGAGATCTTTAACCATAGCAACACTAGGTTCAACTTTAATTTACTTAGAGGGTGTAGGTGTTCTAGTATTACTCTTACGAACCATAGTTGAAGCTTTATCATGATCCTTTATTCAAATAGGGAAAGTTGGTTTCTCAATATAAGCGATAGGAACAACAGGATCATTATAAGTGATAGTCTTTTCTTCAACTTTAATAGGTGCAACTACTTTTACTTCAATGGGAGGATTATATTTAAACCACTTCTCCTTAGGGAGATCAACATGAGTAGCAAAGGATTCACAGAAGAAAGCTACTATCTCAGAGTCAAGTCCATATTTAGTGCTAAATTCACAGAAAGCATCGGTATCCATAAAAGATTTAACACAATCAAACTTAGGTGATATATCTGACTCCTTACCTTCGTCGAGATCCCAATCTTCAGAATTGCATTTAATTCTTTCCAATAAATCCCATTTGAATTCAATAGTCTTCATCATAAAAGAGCCAGTACAAGAAGTATCGAGCATGGAGCAATTATCGATAGAAAGCCAAGCATAAAAAGTTTGAATAATAATTTCTCTTGAGAGATCATGATTGGGGCATGAATATAACATTGACTTAAGCCTCCCCAAGCTTGAGCGATGCTTTCTCCTTTGCGAGGCCAATATATATATATATATATATATATATATATATATATATATATATATATATATATATAATTACGATCATGATGAAGAAGATGCATAGGATAAAACTTCTGATGAAATTCCAATTTCAATCGGTTGTAGTTCCATGATCCCATCTCATCGCATACCCTAAACCATGTCAATGCCTTTCCCTTCAAAGATAAAGGGAAGACCTTCTTGTTTATAACATCATCAGGCATACATGCAAGCTTAAATAATCCACAAACTTCATCCACGTAGATTAGGTGCAAATCGGGATGTAATGTTCCATCACTTGTGTAAGGATTAGCTAGCAGTTTTTCAATCATACCCGAAGTAATTTCAAAGTAAACATTTTTAGTAGGTTCAGTAGGTTGAGGATAAACTCTTTTCTCTACTGGTCGGGGTGAAGATACCCCGAACAAGCCCCTCAAAGGATTATGTTCCGTAGTAACAAGTGACAGTAAATTTCAGCACACTATATAAATGTTTCCTTACCAAATTCCACCTACCAAAGGCGCTTCACTCCCCGACAACGGCACCAGAAAAGAGTCTTGATGACCCACAAGTGTAGGGGCTCTATCGTAGCCTTTTTTATAAGTAAGAGTGTCGAACCCAATGAGGAGCAGAAGGAAATGATAAGCGGTTTTCAGCAAGGTATTCTCTGCCAGCACTGAAATTATCGGTAACAGATAGTTTTGTGATAAGGTAATTTGTAACAGGTAATAAGTAATAAAAGTAAATAAGGTGCAGAAAGATGGCCCAATCCTTTTTGTAGCAAAGGAAAAGCCTGCACAAACTTATATATAAAGCAAAGCGCTCTCGAGGACACATGGGAATTATCGTTAAGCCAGTTTTCATCACGCTCATATGATTCGCGTTCGGTACTTTGATAATTTGATATGTGGGTGGACCAGTGCTTGGGTACTATCCTTCATTGAACAATCATCCCACTTATGGTTAACCCCTATTGCAAGCATCCACAACTACAACAGAAGTATTAACATAAACCTAACCATAGCATGAAACATATGGATCCAAATCATCCCCTTACGAAGCAACGCATAAACTAGGGTTTAAGCTTCTGTCACTCTAGCATCCCATCATCTACTTATTACTTATCAATGCCTCCCTCTAGGCCCAAACAATGGTGAAGTGTCATGTAGTCGACGTTCACATGACACCACTAGAGGAAAGACAACATACATCTCATCAAAATATCGAACGAATACCAAATTCAGATGACTACTTATAGCAAGACTTCTCCCATGTCCTCAGGAACAAACGTAACTACTCACAAATCATATTCATGTTCATAATCAGAGTGGTATTAATATGCATAAAGGATCTGGCCATATGATCTTCCACCGAATAAACCAACTAGCATCAACTACAAAGAGTAATCAACACTACTAGCAACCCACAGGTACCAATCCGAGGTTTTGAGACAAAGATTGGATACAAGGGATGAACTAGGGTTTGAGATGAGATGGTGCTAGTGAAGATGTTGATGGAGATTGACCCCCTCCCGGTGAGAGGATCGTTGGTGATGACGATTGTGATGATTTCCCCCTCCCGGAGGGAAGTTTCCTCGGCAGAACAGCTCCGCTGGAGCCCTAGATTGGTTCTGCCAAGGTTCAGCCTCGTGGCAGCGTAGTTTCATCCCGTGAGCTTGCTTATTATTTTTTTCCTGGACGAAAGACTCCATATAGCCAATGATGGGCATCAGAGAGCTGCCTGGGGGCCCACGAGTCAGGGGGGCTCCCAGGGAGGTAGGGCGCGCCCCCACCCCCGTGGATGGTGGGTGGCCCCCTCTATTACTTCTTTCGCCCAATATTTTATATATATTTTGAAACTTGCTCCCGTGAAGTTTCAGGACTCTTGGAGTTGTGCACAATAGGTCTCTAATATTTTCTCCTTTTCCAGCTGTCGGCATTCTCCCTCTTCATGTAAACCTTGTAGAATAAGAGATAATAGGCATAAGTATTGTGACATAATGTGTAATAATAGCCCATAATGCAATAAATATCAATATAAATGCATGATGCAAAATGGACGTATTAGTGATGTGATCCGCGCAGGGCTTTGCCTAAGCACAACGATGCTATGACCGGAGGAGTAAACTATGGAGGGGGCGCCGCACATGGCTAAGGGAACCACTGTTGTCTCTTGGGGTGCCACCTGCCCCGTATATAAAGGATGAGGGGAGGAGGTGGCCGGCCCTAGGGGTGCGCCATGGGTGGAAACCAAATAGGACTCCAAGTCCTATTCGGCCCCCTTCCTTTCTTAGAGAGGGGGGAAGAGGAAGGGAGAGGGAAGAGGAGAAGGAAAGGGGGGCGCGCCACCTCCCCTAGTCCAATTCGGACCCCCATGGGAGGGGGGCACGACCACCCCTTGTGGGCTGCCTCCACTCTCCCCTGTGGCCCATGTAGGCCCATTACTTTCCCCGAGGGGGTTCTGGTAACCCTTCGGTACTCTGAAAAATACCCGAACCATTCCGAAACCATTCCGGTGTCCGAATACCATCGTCCAATATATCAATCTTTACCTCTCGATTATTTTGAGACTCCTCATCATGTCCGTGATATCATCAGGGACTCCAAACAATCTTCAGTCACCAAAACACATAACTCATAATAAGAATTGTCATCGAATGTTAAGCGTGCGGACCAATCGGGTTCGAGAACTATGTAGACATGTCCGAGACACATCTCCGACCAATAACCAACATCGGAAAGTGGATGCTTAAATTGGTTCCTACATATTCTACGAAGATCTTTATCGGTTAAACTGCAATGACAACATAAGTAATTCCCTTTGTCATCGGTATGTTACTTACCCGAGATTCGATCGTTGGTATCCTCATGCCTAGTTCAATATCATTACCGGCAAGTCTCTTTACTTGTTCGGTAATGCGTCAGCCCACAACTAACTCATTAGTCACATTGCTTGCAAGGCTTATCATGATGTGCATTACCGAGAGGGCCCAGAGATACCTCTTTGATACTCAGAGTGACAAATCCTAATCTCATTCTATGCCAACCCAACAAAACACCTTTGGAGACACCTGTAGAGCATCTTTATAATCACCTAGTTATGTTGTGACGTTGGATAGCGCACAAGGTGTTCCTTCGGTATTTGGCAGTTGCATAATCTCATAGTCAAAGGAATATGTATAAGTCATGAAGAAAGCAATAGCAATAAAACTTAACGGTCATTATGCTAACAGATGGGTCTTGTCCATCACATCACCCGTTCATGAAATGACAACACATGTCTATGGTCAGGAAACTTAACCATCTTTGATTAATGAGCTAGTCAAGTAGAGGCATACTACGGACACTTTGTTTTGTCTATGTATTCACACATGTATCAAGTTTCCGGTTAATACAATTTTAGCATGAATAATAAACATTTATCATGATATAAGGAAATATAAATAACAACTTTATTATTGCCTCTAGGGCATATTTCCTTCAGTCTCCCACTTACACTAGAGTCAATAATCTAGATTACATTGTAATGATTCTAACACCCATGGAGTCTTTTGGTGCTGATCATATTTTGCTCGTGGAAGAGGCTTATTAAACGGGTCTACAATATTCAGATCCGTATGTATTTTGCAGATCTCTATGTCTCCCTCCTTGACTTAATCGCGGATGGAGTTGAAGGGTATCTTGATGTGTTTGGTTCTCTTGTGAAATCTGGATTCCTTCGCTAAGGCAATTATTGCAGTATTGTCACAAAAGATTTTCATTGGACCCGATGCACTAGGTATTACACCTAGATCGGATATGAACTTCTTCATCCAGACTCCTTAAGTTGCTGCTTCCGAAGCAACTATGTACTCCGCTTCATACGTAGATCCCGCCATGATGCTCTGCTTGGAACTACACCAACTCACAACTCCACCATTCAATATAAATATGTACCCGGTTTGCGACTTAGAGTCATTTACGACAAGCTCTTTGTCACCTCCATAAATGAGAAACATATCCTTAGTCATTTATAGGTATTTCAGGATTTTCTTGACCGCTGTCCAGTGATCCACTCCTAGATTACTTTGGTAACTCCCTGCTAAACTTATAGCAAGGCACACATCAGTTCTGGTACACAGCATTGCATACATGGTAGAACCTATGGCTGAAGTATAGGGAATGACTTTCATTTTCTCTCTATCTTCTGTAGTGGTCGGGCATCGAGTCTGACTCAACTTTAGACCTTGTAACACAGGCAAGAACCCTTTCTTTGACTGATCCATTTTGAACATCTTCAAAACTTTATCAAGGTATGTGCTTTGTGAAAGTCTAATTAAGCTTCTTGATCTATCTCTATAGATCTTGAAGCCCAATATATAAGGAGCTTCACTGAGTGTCAGATTTCGCGTTCCGGCAAACCCTTGAGGTTTGAACACTGGGGTGCGCATGAAGATCTCTCTCCCCCTAGCTCACACTCTTGCCACGATATCAAAGCCTAGCACGCCGAACCCGAGGAACAAGGGATACAAGAGTTTATACTAGTTCGGGCCACCATTGTGGTGTAACACCCTACTCTGGTGTGGTGTGGTGGATTGCCTTGTAGGCTGGGGATTAACAAGTACAAGGGAAGAACATCCTGCAGAGGAGAGGTGTTCTTGAGCTCGATGAGCTTGTGTGTATGGATAGTCTGGTCCCTCTCCAAGATCAGATCTCGGTCCCCTTCCTACGGTGGTGGCTAGTCCTATATATAGAGGCCCGACTCCTCTTCCCAAATATTAGGCGGGAAGGGATCCCACAACGGCTAATTTGAAGGGGGACAACTAGTACAAGTTATCCTGAAAAAGGTGGTCTTCGCCTGCCAAAGGCTCTGGTGGTGACACTGTCGTGGGCTCCGTGATGACCTTCGTCCTGCTGTCCTGCTGGTGTTGGTCTCGTTGCACCAATATGGAAACTTTTGCCTGATGCCTCGAGACTCCTCATCTGCGCCTGCCCCTTGAGAACCAAAGAGGCAACCGGAACTCTGCGCGCATTGGCGCCTGCCTGGCCTTGGTCGTCATGGCTTACGTCACGCGCTCCTCGCGAGGTGCCCCTTGCCTTGATCTCTCCGCTCCTAATGAGCCAGCTTAGTGAAGCTGCCCCTGAGGAGGTCTTGTGTCGTCCGCCTCGCGAGGCTTAGCCCCTCGCGAGGATCTTGAGTGGTTGTTGATGAAGATGGGTCGTACCAAGCCGCTGGAGGAGCCACGCCCTGGGCCGCAGGCATGAAAGTCTGGGTACCCCTATTCCCAAGACGCTGACAGTAGCCCCTGAGCCCAAGGCGCGCTTGGACTTGGCTTCGAGGTGAAGCCAAGGGGCAAGTGCGGAGCGCCGTGGGCCCAAACCGCCAGCAGCCTTGATAGATGTGTGGCGATTGACCGGTCGTGGGCGTCTCCACTTCCCCATGCTACCTCGGCAACTACCCGTCTGACAAAAGGCTGGCGCGTCGTAGTGCCCTCATTGCTTCCCTTCGTCTTGCTCCAGATCCCCTTTCTTGCTCCTATCGCCCCAAGAGACCTCCTATCTGCTAGGTATTCTCCCTAAGATCGCATCTGATGGCGCCCGACAAGGCCAAGGCCTCGCGCAGCTCACCCGCGTCGTACGAGCTAGCCTTGAGCGCGCCCACCGTCTCAGAGGAGAAGCTCGCCGTTGCGCGCCGGATGACGGTGGGTGACGATGACGAGGGAAGAGTAGCGGCGCTGCGGGCCGGCTCCACCATGCCTGAGGCTCCGGGTAGCACCTTTCGTCCCTTCTTCCTAAACAGCGTGTTCACGGAGCTGGTTCCTCCCTTTTCCGATTTCTTCTACGCCGTGCTCAGCCACTACGGCCTCCATGCTCTTCACCTCCATCCCAACTCTGTTCTTCTCCTGTCAATTTTCGCCTTCTATTGTGAGGCATTTGGGGGGTGATGCCATCCGTGGCGCTGCTGTGCCATTTCTTCTACCTTCGAATCAAGGACGGCCACTGCTCAGGATGCGCCAATTTTGTTGCAGCCAACGGGACCAACACAATCTTGAAGGTGGGAAAGAAGGCTGAGGGCTTCAGGAACAAATGGGTCCTTATGGATGCCATGTGCTCCTACCCCCGGCTGTCGCTGCCGACTGAGATGCCCTCTTCTGACGAGAGCTGGCTCAGTGCGAAGCTCTTCGACCCCCGGGCGAAGCATGTGCTGGAGAAGAAGGCCGCTGACCTGAAGCCCCATGATCCGAGGGAGCAGAAGCTGACAGGGGACATGATACTCAAGGAATTTCTGGCGTAGCGCCTAGCCCTGTTCAGGCGCATTCACGCCCCCTTTGGAAGCTCGAGGACGAGGGGGACGACCTCCGCCTGCGCCCTGCCTCTCTGTCCAATGAGGAGCTGGATGCTGCCCTGCAACTCCTGGTCAGGGAGGACCATGGATTCCCACCGGACTCACATCTTCCACTGTACAGCCACGCTGATGGGGCAGAGATGGCCGCCACCATGCCCGTCTTCATTGAATACGGGATTGTGCCTCCGGCGCCCCCCGAGGTCCTAGTGGCAACGACTCCGGTGGTGGTGTCTTCCGGTGACTCTGATGAGGAGGATGAGCGGGACTCGGAGGCGACCTGGGAGGGGGCAGGGAGACTTCCCCTCCGTGCAAGGCCGACCTCCTTCGTGCCTTACCTGATGATGACGACACTGACGACCATCCGGTGAAGGAGGTCCTGCCCTCTGCTGGGGTCTCCACGAGATCTCGGTTTACCCCCTCGATGCAGAAGCCGCCAGCTGGGGTCCTAATGAAGAGCCAGTCGGCGCTAATCTCCCAAGGCAACGCTCCTGAGATCCGCGCGTCGGCGCCCCAGGCTGTGAAGCCTATAGGCTTCGCAGTACTGTAGAGGCCGAGGGACTACGTCGCCGTGGATAGGTAAGTGCCTCGTCTTGATTTCATTCTTGCTCTTGCCGCTACTTCTGACGCCCTTCCTTGCTCCGCCAGGCCAACGTCGGCGGCGAAGAAGAATAAAGAAGGGGCGCCCATGCCTTATGTGACCCAGTACCTTGTCGTGGCCGCGCCTCCTCCTGCGCGAAAGGGTGGTGACGGTGCCCATGCCTCTCCCGCTTGGTCCTCTTCACGAGGCCTGGGGGACTGGCCTCAGGAGAAGGAGATATCCACCGCCAAGCCGGCTCCAAAGGTACCTACCCCCAGCTCGCCCGCCGATGTTTCAATGGCTCAGGAGCCCCTGGTTCCTTCTTCCACTGTTGCCGGACGCGCAAGCCACGACGGTACCGCTGCATCCTCCTCCTCCCGTTATGCCGTCGGCCCTTGATTCTTTCGACGCACCTGATGTTCTGGGGGAGGCTCTTTCTGCGCTGACCCAGCTACGGGATAATCTTCAAGGGACCGACTGTCGCTTGGTGGCGGGGCGCCTGGAGCTGATCTCGGGTTGGTTGCACTTCGACGTGTCTGTCAGGGCGGCATTGGGCCAGGCCGTGGCAGCTTTCGTGGAGGACAAGTGAGCCGCTGACCAAGACGCAGCCGCCCGTGAGTTGGCGCTGAAGGACGCCGAGGCTGCCAAGGAGCGCCGTCGGTCGATAGAAGTCGAGCTGGAGACCATGCACAACGAGCGCGTTGCTGAGGCCCGCGGTCAAAGGGCAGAGGAGGAGAAGATGAAGGCCAGAGAAGACACGGTCACCAGTCATGACGCCAAGCTAGAGCAGGCAGCGAGGGCGTAGGCCGCAGAACGCAGCCGCCTGGAGGAGCTGGAGAAGAAGGTAGCGGCAGAGAAGGCCCAGCTGGAAGCCAAGGCGAAGGTTCTTGCCGAGGACCGCGCCGCCTTCAAGTCTCTTGAGTAGAGGTCCCACGCGGTGCTGCAGGGTTTCTATGAGAAGGGCTTGAGAAGCCGATGGCGACCGATGACGAAGGCCCTGCCCAGCTACTTCCTCTTCTTGTCGTGGTGCTCGAGGGTGTTGCCGACGGAATCGGTCCCCTAGTGGAGGGGGAAGCTCACGCGCTCTCCGCATCTGCCCTAACGCGTGTCTTCAGCCATCTCTATCTTCATGACCCCGGCGTTGACCTCGGTGAGCTGCTCGAGCCCGTGGAGGAGGAGCGCTGTGAAGCTGCTGCTGCAGCCGTGGAGGTCCAGGTGGAGGCCTTGCTGAAGAAGCTCCTCGCCGTCGAGCCTACACCTCCAGACGATAGCGCCACCAATATCGCGACCGAGGCCAATGATGCGACCGATGGTGACGCTGCTGACGGGAAGGCGCTTCCTGACGACGACGCCCAAGGCTGAAGATAATGCTTGCTGGTGAAGGGCGGTGCTCCTTCTTGTTTTATTTTCCTTTGAACTCCCCTGTGACATGAGACGTGCCTAGTGGAGGTGGTAAAACTCTGCTTGATGTTTGAAGGACAATATGATGTGTAATAATTTATTTAGGTTCCGCGATTTCCTTCCCATTTTCTTGATGTTCTTCATCGGCAGGGCCCGACCCTGTGGATACCTCATCCACCATTGGGCCGTCCGGATCACCAGGATGGGACCAAGGGGTGAGGGGCTACATGGCCAGTTAGGCTCCTGAGTCGCATTGCTCAGGAGTCCCCCTTGACGTGCAAATGGCCTGCGGGTAGGAAATGCAAAAATAGGCCTTAGGGTTCTACGTCGGCAGGGCCTGACCCCGCGCATACCTCAGCCGTCGTTGGGCCGTCCGGATCACTAGGACGGGACCAAGGGGTGAGGGCTACGTGGCCAGTTAGTCTCCTGAGTCGCGATGCTCATGAGTCCCCTTGAAGCTCAAATAGACCTTCATACCTGCCCTCACTGAGGTCCCGATCGGGAGGGGTGCATGACGACCAGGTCCAAGGGACCTGGCAGGGCGGCGTACGCTGGGCAAGGCCTGAGCGCAGTCCCCGTGCCCAGCCCCCTCGCGTGACTCTCCCGAGGGGGGAGCGTTGCGGTGAGGCTGGACACTGAGCCGGGTGGCTCCCTGAGGTTGGTACGGCCATGGGGCCGCCCTAAGTTATTTATCACCAGCGCGGAGTGTAGCTCTTCCGCACTTGCACGGGCATAGCCGCTCCTCAACCGTGTCGACTGCCAGCACAGAGCCTTATGCTTCCACTGGTGCGTGGGTGAGGGCTCCCTCTAAGTGGAGCCCCTGGGGCGTGTACAGCCCCACCCTGACATGTGGCTTGCACGACAGGGCTAGACGAGGTGTGTTTGGGCACCTGTGAGCTAGTGCGGGACTCACGAGGCTCTACCTCAAGGCGGGTTGCGCCCGGTCCTGGTTCTTGATAGCTTCAGCGGTCCTGTAACATGGTTAGGCAACCTGCGCCAGACGAATTTCCTGAGGCGGTCACATGAGAAGGCCAGACACCAACGACCCTAAGAGGTGACGTGAACGGGGCAGGCCCTCCAGATAGAGCTCAGTCGTTGGGTTTATCGAAGCTGCAGGGACGGATCCGAGCACAGACGCCGTGCCTAGCCTACTCATGCGAGGGATCCTAAAGAAAGACAATCGGCGCGCGGCTCCCATGGTAACGAGGGCGGTCGCGGGCGGGGTATCGAAGTACCAGATAAGCAGGTGATAATCATAAAACGACTCAAGCAAAGAGGCAGGTTACCTTGGATAGATGCAAGAACAATACATGCCCCATGGACGGACCCATGCGGCCTGGGGATGATGTAGCCCGAGGGGCGCCCCCATCAAAGTAAGCTAGAGATGAAAAAGGATACATGTCACAGGGACAGGCCCGTGCGACTTGGGGATGATGCTGCCCGAGGGGCACCCCCAACTGAACAAACTGGAAAGGGTCACCTGATACTGTAGCTGGAGTGGTGTTGTAGCAGTTGAAAGTGCGTGCTGAAGTAGATGCTCCTCATGAGCCGCCAGGGTCCTGAGCCTCGGGAGGCTCCATGAGCCTTGGTGGCTCCTAGAGAACTATCGCGATCTCCAGGACGGCATGATGCCTGGCCTCCTGAGCCGCCAGGATGCTCCGCAAGTGGCGCTGGATGGTGACAACCGCACTCAGCAAGCCCGATGGCATGCGAACGTAGCTGTGAGGTGGACCCTCGCACCGACCAACGCGCGAAGGCCAGAAGTGCTCCTGAGATGCAGCCCTCTTGAGGCCTGGAATATCGACGCAGACGCGCAGCCCGCCATCCTCGCCAGGATGGGGAGCTACGCCGGGCGGTGGGCGGCGGTCGCCACATATGGCCCTTGCCTCTTGAAGCTCCTGGATCGCCTTGACAATGAACTGCTGAGCACCGGGCGCTCCTCGCCCAGCGCCCTCCTCGACTAGTGCCCTCCTGAGGGAAACGTGCGGCGAAACACGCCTCCACATGGTGCCCGAGCGCCTCCCTCATGGTGTTGGCTAGGTTTGAGGCCCTCTAGAAGAGAGCCCCCAGGCCTTGCTCGAGGTGGGCACCGGGCGCGCCTTCGTATGTGAGGGAGGGAGGTGCCTAGATGTGGGCACATGTCCTGAGGTTGTGCCGCTGGAGACACCATTCTCCTAAGGCACTGGGTGGAGTGGCTGCTTCTTCTTCTTGGGGATGGCCTCAGGAGGGTACGTGGTGCCTTCGTTGTCGGGGTCTTCGATCACAGCGGCTTGGAAGACGCGCTCAATGGAGCACACCACATCTCTTTCTTCGCAGCGGACCGTGATGAGTCCGCCACTCTCTGGCATCTTGAGGACGTTGTAACTGTGGTGGGTCACTGCCATAAACTTGGCCAATGCTGGATACCCAAGGATGGCGTTGTACGGCAGACAGATGTGCGCGACGTCGAAGTCGATGAGCTCGGTGCGGTAGTTGTTACGCTGGCCGAAGGTGACAGGGAGGCGGACCTGCCCTATCGGGGTGGTGGAGCCATCGGCCACTCCTGAGAAAGGCTTGGTAGGCTGTAGCTGATCGTATGGCACTTGGAGGCTATCAAACGTCTCGACGCACAGGATATTGAGCCCTGCGCCGCCGTCGATGAGGTTCTTGCTGACTTGGATGGTGCTGATGACGGGTGAACAAAGCATCGGAAGGACACCGGCGGTCGCCGCGCACTTGAGCTGGTCCGCCGAGCTGAAGGTGATGGCGCACTTGGACCACCTGAGCGGGCGCGTGGCCTCGAGCTTGGGAAGGGCCGCATTCACCTAACAAGTAAACTACTTGAAGATGCGCTGGGAAGCCAGGGCATGTGCACTGTCCAAGATGCAGGCAAGAGCGCGTGGCTCCTGGAAGCCTCCAGCCCCTCGTCCTGATGGTGGTCATCGTTCCTCCTTGGTGGTGGGGGCAGCGGAGGGAGGCCAGCATTGCCCTCAGGACGGTCCTCACGAGGCTAGTCCCTCTAGGCACCCTCACGAGGCTAGTCCTGCCAGTGGTCCTCGCGAGGCCAGTCGCGCCACTCCTGACGGGGGCCGTGGTTGTCCCAGCGTCCCCCACTTCTTCCTCCTCCTCAGCCGTAGCCCCAGTCGTTGCACTCGGGGTGTCGACCAAAGCGTCCATCTCGAATGGCCCTGAGCTCTTGGCAGTCATTGGTGTTGTGGCTATGTACGTTGTGGAAGGCGCAGAACGGACGGCTGCTCTTAGACGACTCGGGGTGGTCCCGGTCGCGCTTCGTGTCTGGCTCCACCGCGAGCACGGCTACTCCCTTGCACTTCACATCCTTGGCCTTGGCTTTCTTCTCTTCTGGATCGGCAGCAGGGAGCTCGAGGAGGGAGAGGCGCCCTCCTCAGCTCTTGCGCACTTGGTCGCCATGTTGAACGTCTCTAGTGCCCTGCATAGCTCCTCGTGGATGGTGACCTCCTCCTACATCTTGACGTCGCGGACGCCATCAAAGAACGCTGAGATGATGGCCTCGTCCATTACCTTGGGAATCATGAGGCGAACGATGTTGAAGCGTTGGATGTACTTCTGCAGGGTCTCTAATGGCTGTTGTTTGATGCGGCGCAGGTCACCCGTGGCTGGTGGGCGGTCGCGAGTGCCCTGGAAGTTGGCGACGAAGCGGTCGCGCATCTCACCCCAGGAGGAGATTGACCCCGGGGGCAAATTCAGGAGCCATGAGCAAGCACCATCTTTGAGAGCCATGGGAAACCAGTTTGCCATGACTTTCTCGTCGTCATTGGCCACCTCGATGCTCAGCTCGTAGAGATGCAAGAACTCCACATGGTCGGGGGTGTCGTCGTAGCATGGAGGCAGGTCTGGCTTGAACTTGCCTAGCCAGACTACGCAATACAGCTCTAGAGTGAAGGCATGACAGCCTGCTGTGGCCACCAGTTCCCGTCGCGGGGGCAGAGCTTGATCTTGATGCCTACGCACCGCCGCCACAGGCGGCACGCAGTCTTGACGTGGTGGCGCCAGAAGAGCAGGAGCGTTTTCCAGCGGTCGGGGAACTTCTTGGCAGCTTCCTTCTTCACGCGCAGGCACCCAGCGTGGCGGGTAGCACCGAGGGGCCGCGCATCCTGGCGCTGGGACACCGTCTTGGTGCGGAGGTGGCGGAGGCGCTCCATGAGCTATGTCACCCTCAGCTGGGGGAGGGTGAGGCAGCGAGAGAGATGGTGTGGAAGAGCCCCTAGCGACGCTGACGAGCTCGGCGATGCGGTGCAGCCAGTCCTCCTAGAGGTCGTCGACCGTGCAGTAGCGTAGGAGCTCGCGTGCCATGAGCAGCGCTGCCTGCATGTCCATGGTTGTGCGATGAGCGTGGGACGATGAGCCGGCTGGAGTCAGCGACGGGGTGGCAGTGCGGCCCTCCCGCCGCACAGAGGGGTGCAACGATGACGGTTGTTGCTCGTTTCCCGTCGAGCCTGTGGCGGCGTTAGCGGCGGGTGATGGAGAACGACGGGGAGGCCCGGCGATAGGAGCTATCTAAACGACACGGGAGGCGAGGCCGGCTCGACGCTCGGCGCGGGCTAGGCGTGCGTCCGCCATGGACATGGTGGAGCAGCGGAGCATGGATCGACGGAAGAAAAGCTTCATCACACCCCTACCTGGCGCTCCAAATGTCAGATTACGGTTTCCGGCAAACCATTGAGGTTCGAACACTGGGGTGCACATGAAGATCTCTCTCCCCTAGCTCACACTCTCGCAGCGATCTCAAAGCCTAGCACGCCGAACCCGAAGAACAAGGGACACAAGAGTTTATACTAGTTCGGGCCACCGTTGCGGTGTAATACCCTACTCTAGTGGGGTGTGGTGGATTGCCTTGTAGGCTGGGGATGAACAAGTACAAGGGAAGAATGGCTTCCAGAGGAGAGGCGTTCTTGAGCTCGATGAGCTTGTGTGTGTGTGTGGAAGGTCTAGTCCCTCTCCAAGATCAGACCTCGGTCCCCTTCCTATGGTGGTGGCTAGTCCTATATATAGAGGCCCCGGTCCTCTTCTCAAATATTTGGCGGGGAGGGATCCCACAACGGACAATTTGAAGGGGGGAAACTAGTACAAGTTATCCTAACAAAAGGGGGTCTTCGCCTGCCAAAGGCTTTGGTGGTGACGCCGTCATGGGCTCTGTGATGACCTCCGTCCTGCCATCCTGCTAGTCTTCGTCTCGTTGCACCAATATTGAAACCTTTGCTTGATGACTCAGGACTCCTCCTGGTCCTGGTCCTGCTGTCCTGCCTACTCCTTTAGCACCAAAGAGGAAACCGGTATTCTATGCGCGCTAGGCTTGGCGTCTTGTGTCATCCGCCTCGCTAGGCTTGGCGCCTCATGAGTGTCTTGAGTGGTTGTTGATGAAGATGGGCCATACCAGGCTACTGGGGGAGCCATGCCCTGGGCCGCAGGCAGGCAAGTCTGGGTACCCCCGTTCCTAGGACGCCGACATCAAGGTCTTTCATTGAAAAATTCTTATTCAAGTATCCTTTTATGCTATCAAGAAATTATGTATTATTTCCAATCAACAATATGTCATCCACATATAATATTAGAAATGCTATAGAGCTCCCACTTACTTTCTTGTAAATACAAGTTTCTCCAAAAGTCTGTATAAAACCATATGCTTTGATCACACTATCAAAGCATATATTCAAACTCCGAGAGGCTTGCACCAGTCCCTAAATGGATCACTGGACCTTGCACACTTTGTTAGCACCTTTAGGAACGACAAAACCTTCTGGTTGCATCATATACAACTCTTCTTTAAGAAATCCATTAAGGAATGCAATTTTGACGTCCATATGCCAAATTTAATAATCATAAAATGCAGCAATTGCTAACATGATTCTGACAGACTTAAGTGCCGGCATCCTGGGAACGGGGGTACCTAGACTTGCCTGCCTACGGCCCACGGCGTGGCTTCATCGACGGCCCGACACGGTGATGTCTACTACACAACCTTCTTCTTGTAGATGTTGTTGGGCCTCCAAATGCAGAGGTTTTTAGGACAGTAGCAAATTTCCCTCAAGTGGATGACCTAAGGTTTATCAATCTGTGGGAGGCGTAGGATGAAGATGGTCTCTCTCAAACAACCCTGCAACCAAACAGCAAAGAGTCTCTTGTGTCCCCAACACACCCAATACAATGGTAAATTGTATAGGTGCACTAGTTCGGCGAAGAGATGGTGATACAGGTGCAATATGGATGGTAGATAAAGGTATTTGTAATCTGAAAATATAAAAACAGCAAGGTAACTAATGATAAAAGTGAGCACAAACGGTATTGCAATGCTAGGAAACAAGGCCTAGGGTTCATACTTTCACTAGTGCAAGTTCTCTCAACAATAATAACATAATCGGATCATATAACTATCCCTCAACATGCAACAAAGAGTCACTCCAAAGTCAGTAATAGCAGAGAACAAACGAAGAGATTATGGTAGGGTACGAAACCACCTCAAAGTTATTCTTTCGGATCAATCTATTCAAGAGTTCATACTAGAATAACACCTTAAGATACAAATCAACCAAAACCCTAATGTCACCTAGGTACTCCAATGTCACCTCAAGTATCCGTGGGTATGATTATACGATATGCGTCACACAATCTCATATTCATCTTTTCAACCAACACATAGAACCTCAAAGAGTGCCCCAAAGTTTCTACCGGAGAGTCAAGACGAAAACCTATGCCAACCCCTATGCATAGGTTCATGGGAGGAACCCGCAAGTTGATCACCAAAATATACATTGAGTGGATCACATGAATATCCCATTGTCACCACAGATAAGCACGACAAGACATACATCAAGTGTTCTCAAATCCTTAAAGACTCAATCTGATAAGATAACTTCAAAAACTCAATCCATTACAAGAGAGTAGAGGGGGAGAAACATCATAAGATCCAACTATAATAGCAAAGCTCGCGATACATCAAGATTGTATCACCTCAAGAACACGAGAGAGAGAGAGAGAGAGAGAGATCAAACTCATAGCTACTGGTACATACCCTCAGCCCCGAGGGTGGACTACTTCCTCCTCGTCATGGAGAGCGCCGGGATGATGAAGATGGCCATCGGTGAGGGATCCCCCCTCCGGCAGGGTGCCGGAACAGGGTCCCTGTTGGTTTTCTGTGGCTACGGAGGCTTCTGGCGGTGGAACTCCCGATCTATTTTTCTCTTTGATGTTTTTAGGGTATATGGACATATATAGGCGTAAGAAGTCGGTCAGGGGAGCCACGAGGGGCCCATGAGGGTAGGGGTGCGCCTAGGGGGGCAGGCGCGCCTCCCTCCCTCGTGGCCACCTCGAGGCTTCCTTGACTTCAACACCAAGTCTCCTATATCACGTTCATTCCAAAAATCACGCTCCCGAAGGTTTCATTCCGTTTGGACTCCGTTTGATATTCCTTTTCTGCGAAACACTGAAACAAGGAAAAAACAGAAACTTGCACAGGGCTCTGGGTTAATAGGCTAGTCCCAAAAATAACATAATAGTGTAAAATAAAGCCCAGAAACATCCAAAACAGATAATATAATGTAGCGACCAGACCTCAGACGGTCCAATCTCTATGCTCTGGTGTCATCCCTGGATCAGTAATGCTGACACCACGCAGTACTAGAAGGATTTATAATAGAGTAGCAATGACACACTTATTACATCGTGTGTCTCAAAAGAGAACTTATTACAATAAATATGGCTCAAGGCCATCTAATAACGATAACAGCGGAAGGCTTGGAAGATGAGTGAGTCCATCAACTCCAACGGCATCACTGAGTATAGAACCACGACCTGAAAGCACCTTACTCGTCGTCTGAAAAGTGAACGTTGTAGCCCGAAACGGGTCAGCACATGGAATATGATGGCAATGTAACACATAGAGAGCAATGAAGGAATAAGACTATACTACATGCATATTTGGCTGGTGGAAAGCTGTATGGTTACAGTTTTGAGTAAAGCCAATTTTTCCCTACTGCAAAGGAATAAATTTTATTTAACTATCATGGTGGTTGTTAAACATTGAGAGTGTAGACACCCTCTCAATCCCAATTAAACATCATCATTAAAACCCAACAAATTAATTAGAGTAACATGATGAGATTCACATGATAATCCAAGTACTAGATACTCAAAATGTCCATAACCGGGGACACAGCTAACCATGATTAGTTTATACACTCTGCAGAGGTTTGCGCACTTTTCCCCACAAGGCTCGATCTCATCCGTTGGGATTCTCGCACTACATGGTGTTTGAGAAACGGATGACCGAGACATAGTCTTTCAGAAGCGCTAGCACCTTACGATCGGGTAGACCGTTACACCTACTTTCCCCTACATCTGCTAGTCTACCACTGTAAGAGTACGCACAACTTAGTCAACTATTCTAGAGCCCATAGTAGCTTGTGGCTGCACACGGAAGCTTCTAGTATGAATAATCTCATGATCCCTTTGAGCCTGGGTGGCAGTCCAAAAGAAAAACAGGCAATCGCTGGAATACCCAGGTGCCTCAATCCACCCAGATGTGTATTTAATTTTCCACCTTAGAAAAACCATTAATTTAACAAACTCACATCTGTCATGGATACACTCACCCAATCCACGTCTACTAGCATAGCATGGCATAATAAGCAAACGTTGAAGTAACTCCCAAAGGTTTGATAATAACAGGTAATAGGTACTACCTCATCTACTTCCCAAACCCACAATTTAATGAGCTCCTAATCATGCAATGTTTAAGGATTGATCTAATGCAATAAAAACTGGGTAATAGGAAGTATGATCAAAGTGTTACTTGCCTTGTTGATGATCCGCAAAACCTAGTGATTCGAAGTAGCAAGCGGCGCACTCCGGGTACTCTATCGCAAACAAACAAGCATACAATAATGCACAGGTAAAACTCAAATAAGAGATCTAAGCAGAAAGTTCAACTTAAGAACTCCGGTTGGCAAAAAGAATCAAATCGAACGAAGCAACGAAAGACAAACGGCAAAGGAAACAAGTTTTGTTTACTAATATGGATCTAGATCAAATTTTACAGAGGCAAAAACTGGTTTGAGTTGGTTAAACGGAAAGAGGGTTTCGAGAGGAAACTCTAGGCGCTTGAATCGAGTGATTTCTATAAACGAGCGAAAAGTTATACTAGAACAAACATCGGACCAGAAATCACGATCAGAAAAATCGTGGAATAAATCCGAGAAAAAGAAAAACGACGAATAGATTAACGAACGAACATTCGTTATCTGGATCTAAACGATGAATGCGTTCATTAAAACGAACGAACAAGCGAACGCTCACTAATTAACTAAACCGAGAAAAAAACCGATCTATCTAAAAAAGGAAACTAAAAAACCGAAAATAAACCGGTGAAAACCAATGGTTTTCTAAAAAACCAGTGGTGGCGGCGGAGTCGAGCTCGTCGGTGGCGGGCTCCGGCGGCGGCGGGGCGGCAGCGCGGCGACGGTGGGCGGCGGCGGCGGCAGCAGCGGGCTGTGGCGCGGGCGGCTTAGATTTAGGGTTGGGGCGGCGATGGCTTTGGGCTGCTCGGGCCCCCGGGGCGCACTATAAAAAGGCCTCGGCCAGGGAGTCCTGGCCGAACACGACCCGTAGTTCGGTTCGGACTGTTTTTTTAAATAATTACACTCAAAAAACAAAAGAGATACTAAACGGACTCCAAAAATCCCGAAATAAATTTTCCCCGGCTTCTAAAATCAAGCCGCACAGGATGAACATTTATTTTGGGCCTAAATGCAATTTTGAAAAACGCGCATTTTACCTAAATTCAAATAAAATAGCAAATAAAACCAAAATAAAATCTTATTTGATTTTATTATTAAATCCTCAATATTTCTTTATTTTGGGAAAGTCATTGTATTCCCTCTCTCATATTTTGATAATAGAAATAATTGAAGATAAAATTAAATAAAATCAAATGATCCTATTTTCAAAATTTGAGGAAACTCAAATATGAAAATAACAGAATCCCCAACTCTCTCCAAGGGTCCTTGAGTTGGGTAGAATTTCTAGGATCAACCCAAAATGCAAATAAAAAATATGATATACACTGATGATCTATTGTATAATATTCCAAATTTAAAATTTGGGATGTTACAAACCTACCCCCCTTAAGATGAATCTCGCCCTCGAGATTCGGGTTGGCTAGAAAATAGGTGAGGGTGGTCCTTCAGCAAATCTTCCTCTCGCTCCCATGGCTTCATTCTCCGTGTGGTGGCTCCACTGAACTTTGCAAAACTTGATAACCTTGATGCGGGTGACTCGGCTGGCATACTCAAGACTCTTAATTGGTTTCTCCTCGTAGGTCAAATCACTATCCAATTGAATCGCTTCCAGCGGCACTGTATCTCTCAGCGGTATATCAGCCATCTCCACGTGGCACTTCTTCAACTGTGAAATGTGGAACACGTCGTGAACTCCTGACAATCCTTCGGGCAATTCCAACTTATAAGCTACTTCTCCCATACGCTCCAAAACCTTGTATGGTCCTACAAAACGTGGCGCTAACTTTCCCTTAACTCCAAAGCGCTTAACTCCTCGAAGTGGAGATACTCGAAGATAAACTCGGTCTCCGAATTCGTAAACTGACTCCTTGCGTTTAGAATCTGCGTAGATCTTCTGTCTGGACTGGGCTACCTTGAGCCTATCGCGAATCAATTTCACCTTTTTTTCACACTCCTTAATCAGATCAGGTCCAAACAACTGGCGGTCTCCAACTTTATCCCACGACAATGGGGTCCTGCACCTCCTTCCGTACAAGGCTTCGAAAGGGGCCATCTTCAAACTGGATTGATAACTGTTGTTATAATAGAACTTTGCGTATGGAAAATTCTCGTCCCAACTAGATCCGTAATCTAGCGCACAAGCTCTGAGCATATCCTCCAAAATCCGATTGACTCTCTCGGTTTGTCCATCTGTGTGCGGATGGAAAGCTGTACTGAACTCTAGCCTGGTACCCAAAGTTTCATGCAACTGATTCCAGAACTTTGAGGTAAATTGGGTTCCTCTATCAGATACAATGCTCCTAGGAACTCCATGCAGACATACGATTCTGGTCATGTATTTCTTTGCCAACTTGGCACTAGTATAGGTAGTCTTCACTGGAATGAAATGAGCTACCTTTGTCAAACGATCGACTACAACCCAAATCGAGTCATAGCCTGAACGAGTTCTGGGCAATCCTGTAATAAAATCCATGCTTAACTTATCCCACTTCCATTCGGGTATCGGCAATGGCTGTAGCAATCCCGCTGGCTTCTGATGCTCTGCCTTTACTCTCTGACATACATCACAAACTCCTACATACTCCGCAATATCCTTCTTCATTCCAGTCCACCAGAAAGTGTCCTTCAAATCCAAAGACATCTTTGTATTTCCTGGGTGGATCGAATATGGTGAATCATGGGCCTCTTGCAGAATCAACTTCCTAATCTCCGAATTATTAGGCACATAAACACGGTCTTCAAACCATAAGGTATCGTGCTCATCCTCATGAAATCCTTTAGCTTTTCCTTAGCTCATTTTCTCCTTAATAGAAGCAATCTCCTTGTCAGTCCTTTGAGCTTCTCTGAACTTATCCAACAAAGTAGACCAAATCTCCAATGCTGCTACATAGCCTCTCGGTACTATCTCCAAACATAGCTCACGAAGATTGTCGGCTAACTCCCTTGGTAAATCTCCCATCATTAGGGTGTTGACATGACTTTTACGGCTCAGTGCATCGGCTACTACATTAGCATTTCCGGGGTGATAATGCAATCTCATATCATAATCCTTGAGGAGCTCTAACCATCTTCTTTGCCTGAGATTTAGCTCCTTCTGTGTGAAAATGTACTTCAAATTCTTGTGATCCGTGTACACCTCACAATGATTTCCAATGAGAAAGTGTCTCCAAGTCTTCAACGCATGCACTACGGCTGCTAACTCCAAATCATGCATAGCATAATTCAACTCATGAGGCTTAAGCTATCGTGAGGCATATGAAACAACTCTTCCTTCCTGCATAAGCACTGCTCCAAGTCCTCGACGTGAAGCGTCGCAATACACCTCATAATCCTTGGTCTGATCTGGCAAAATCAACACTGGTGATGTGACCTTCAACTCCTGGAAACTAGTCTCAGATTCCTCGGTCCATATGAACTTGGTATCCTTCTTCAACAACTCCGTCATAGGCTTCGCAATCTTCGAGAAATTTTTAATGAATCTTTGGTAGTATCCTGCAAGTCCAAGAAAACTCTGGATCTCTCCAACTGTTGTTGGGGCTTCCCAATTTGTCACAGTGTCAACCTTCGTGGGATCTACTGCTAAACCTTCTCTGGATATAACGTGTACGAGGAATCCAACTTCCTTGAACCAAAACTCACATTTGCTAAACTTGGCATATAACTGATGTTCTCTGACCTTACCAAGTACCAAACGCTCCTTATGCTCCTCTTCATTTTTTGAGTAAACCAGGATATCATCAATGAACACTACGACGAACTTATCCAAAAACTCTGTAAATACTTTGTTCATCATGTTCATAAAATATGCAGGTGCGTTAGTCAGACCAAATGACATAACGGTATACTCGTATAGCCCATACCTAGTGGTAAAAGCCTTCTTAGGTATATCCTGTTCTCGAATCTTCAACTGATGGTATCCTGATCGCAGATCGATCTTGGAAAATACCTTAGCACCTTGCAATCGATCAAACAGATCATTAATCATCGGTAGTGGGTACTTGTTCTTGATGGTTACTTCATTCAATCCTCGATAATCAACAACCATCCTTAACAATCCATCCTTCTTCTCCACTAGAAGTACTGGCGATCCCCAAGGCGATGAACTTGGGCGGATATATCCTTTATCCAGTAACTCCTTAATCTGCTTCTTAATCTCCATCAAATCCTTTGCGGGCATCCTATATGGTCTCTTAGATATTGGCCCTATGCCTGGCAAAAGCTCAATCAAAAACTCAATCTTTCTATCCGCTGGCATGCCTGGCAACTCCTCTGGAAACACATCAGGGAAATCCTTTACCACTGGTACTTCCTCCTGCACAACTCCTGTTAACGAATTTACTTGAGTCCTTTTAGCCACATGCCGGGATACATACTTGATCCTTCTCCCTTCTGGGGTGGTAAGCAAAATTGACTTACTGGCGCAATCGATGTTCCCTCCATACATCGATAGCCAATCCGTACCCAGAATTACATCCAAACCTTGTGATTCCAAAATGATTAAATCCGAGGGAAACACATGCCTACCTATACTCAATGGCACTTGAAAACATCTCTTACTAGCCATATACTCTGCTCCTGGTGAGCTTACTAACATGGGTGTTCTAAGAACCTTAGTGGGCATGTTATACTTATCCACAAATCCCCTTGATATGTATGAATGCGATGCACCAGTATCAAAAAGAACGAGTGTAGTAAATGACTTAACCAAAAACTTACCGATTTCTGCATTCGGCTGCTCTTCAACCTCCTCCATGTTAACGTGGTTCACCTGTCCCCTATTGAAAGGGTTCGGCTTCTTCCCAGAGCTTCCATTGCCATTTCCATTCTGAGATTCAGGACATTCATTGCCATAATGTCCGGTCTTCTGGCACTTAAAGCAAGTGACTTGGCTCAGGTCTCTCTTGGCTGGGGTTGATGGGTTGGTACGTTTCTGGCCGTTGCTTCCTCCATTCCCATTACCCTTCTTGGGGCCATTATGATTGTGCGAGCTACCTCCTCCATGGGTGTGCTGAAAATGTCCTCCCGGTCTAGGGTAAAACGTGGCTTTTGCTGAGCTCCTGAATTGTACTTCCCTTGTCCATACTTCCTCTTGCGATTCTCAATCTGCTGCTGCTTCCCTTCAATCATAAGAGCATGATCTACCAACTCCTGGTAGTTGTTGAAGGTTGCTACCATCAACTGCATGCTCAACTCATCATTCAGTCCTTCCAGAAACTTCTCCTGTTTAGCTGCATCCGTAGCAACGTCATCTGGGGCATAACGTGCTAGCTTACTAAAGTCCTCCACATACTGGCCAATTGTCCGTCCTCCTTGGCGCAAGTTGCGAAACTCATGCTTCTTCATGGCCATAGCTCCTGCTGAAACATGGGCAGTATGGAAAGCCTGCTGGAACTGGTCCCATGTGACAGTGTCGATAGGGAAAGTGGCGGTGAAATTCTCCCACCATGATGTTGTGGGTCCTTCAAGATGATGTGCGGCAAACTTCACCTTTTCCGCATATGTGCGTCCTGCCGTGGTCAATTCCCTTGCGGTCTTGCGGAGCCAAACATCTGCTACTATAGGCTCAGTGCTCCTGGAAAACATCGGCGGGTTCAGCCTAAGAAAACGGGCTAAGTGATCAACACGTGGTGGTGGTGGTGGGTTATTGTTGTTGTTCCCCTGATTTTGATTCTAGACTATCAACTGCATCAACGTGTTCTACTGCTGGATCAACTGAGCGAGCTACGGTGGGAAGGTAAATCCGGGGTCACGTCTTGGAGGCATCTGAGGGTTTAGAAAAGATGAGATTTAAGAATAGAGAGGGGTCTAGAGAGAAAACACTACCCATATGCACATGAGGCAAAAGCAAACAATTCACTTCATTCAATCAAACAAGAGCATACAATCGATCTAACTATCGCAAAAGTGCTCGGACTACTATATTTACATAGTGGACTACTACTACTGTTGGGGTGGTCTACTAGAAATATTCTTCGGTTGCAGACTCCATGATATCTCCTCCTGCTTCATCAACATAGTCATCATCGCTATCATCTGGATCCGAGTCGGTGTCGTCGATGATGATGTAGTCCTCGAGCGAATCTCCTTGGGTTCTTCTTCTTCTTCTACTGGTGTAGGGCCTCCCATAAATATTCCGATCTTCTTGATCACATCATCATTCTTCTCCACTAATATTTCGATTTCCTCTTCATAATCTTCACGTGTAGCCTTGAGTTCTTTCTCCAGTTCCTTGATTCTTGTCCTCGCCTTCTTTAGATCTATCATGTCGGCGCACATCTGGTTCTCCTGACGTCGAATGTGCTGGTTTAATTCCTGGATAAAAGCTGTAATTGATCTATCCTTCCTGGTGCTGATCATCTCCCAGTGCTCATCTCGGCGCCCACAAATATGGTATATAGTATCCTTGAGATCATTGCGGTAAACTTCTCCAATGCGTCCCATGGCGATGTGAGCTGCCATGCTCTTTCCAAGACTCCAGGTTAGTGCATCAAAGGAAAACTCTATGGCCTCAGTGACTGGCATGAATGTCCTTCCTGGAACTTGAACTTGAATCATCCAGCGCTCCTCTTCAGGTAAAGTGGTGTTGTAGGTTCTGGTGAACTTGTTCAGATATCTAGTGACTTCCTTCAAGTGACGTCCAAAGGGTGTATCTTCATCCGGTTGCGTGAACTTGTTCCTTGCATCCGCCATCCTAAAAGAGTAGAAAAGATGAGGAGTCAGAATGAGAAGAGTGAGTAGTGATCTAGGGCTTTAGCTTAGTGGCCGTGTCCTACAGTCAGCGTGTGCTCCGATACCATCTTGTAGCGACCAGACCTCAAATGGTCCAATCTCTGTGCTCTGGTGTCATCCCTGGATCGGTAATGCTGACACCACACAGTACTAGAAGGATTTATAATAGAGTAGCAATCACACACTTGTTACATCGAGTGTCTCAAAAGAGAACTTATTACAATAAATATGGCTTAAGGCCATCTAATAACGATAACAGCGGAAGACTTGGAAGATAAGTGAGTCCATCAACTCCAACGGCATCACTGAGTACAGAACCACGACCTAAAAGCACCATACTCGTCGTCTGAAAAGTGAACGTTGCAGCCTGAAACAGGTCAGCACATGGAATATGCTGGCAATGTAACACATAGAGAGAAATGAAGAAATAAGACTATACTACATGCATATTTGGCTGGTGGAAAGCTTTATGGTTACAGTTTTGTGTAAAGCCAATTTTTCCCTACTGCAAAGGAATAAATTTTATTTAACTATCATGGTGGTTGTTAACCATTGATAGTGTAGACACCCTCCCAATCCCAATTAAACATCATCATTAAAACCCAACAAATTAATTAGAGTAACATGATGAGATTCACATGATAATCCAAGTACTAGATACTCAAAATGTCCATAACCGGGGACACGGCTAACCATGATTAGTTTATACACTCTGCAGAGGTTTGCGCACTTTTCCCCACAAGACTCGATCTCCTCCGTTGGGATTATCGCACTACATGGTTTTTGAGAAACGGATGACCGAGACATAGTCTTTCAGAAGCGCTAGCACCTTACGATCGGGTTGACCGTTACACCTACTTTCCCCTACATCTGCTAGTCTACCACTGTAAGAGTATGCACAACTTAGTCAACTATTCTAGAGCCCATAGTAGCTTGTGGCTGCACACGGAAGTTTCTAGTATGAATAATCTCATGATCCCTTTGAGCCTGGGTGGCAGTCCAAAAGAAAAAAAGGCAATCGCTGGAATATCCAGGTGCCTCAATCCACCCAGATGTGTATTTAATTTTCCACCTTAGAAAAACCATTAATTTAACAAACTCACATCTGTCATGGATACACTAACCCAATCCACATCTACTAGCATAGCATGGCATAATAAGCAAACGTTGAAGTAACTCCAAAGGTTTGATAATAACAGGTAATAGGTACTACCTCATCTACTTCCCAAACCCACAATTTAATTAGCTCCTAATCATGCAATGTGTGAGGATTGATCTAATGCAATAAAAACTGGGTAATATGCAGTATGATCAAAGTGTTACTTGCCTTGCTGATGATCCGCAAAACCTAGCGATTCGAAGTAGCAAGCGGCGCACTCCGGGTACTCTATCGCAAACAAACAAGCATACAATAAGTACTCAACTAATGCACAGGTAAAACTCAAATAAGAGATCTAACCAGAAAGTTCAACTTAAGAACTCCGGTTGGCAAAAAGAATCAAATCGAACGAAGCAACGAAAGACAAACGGCAAAGGAAACAAGCTTCGTTTACTAATCTGGATCTAGGTAAAATTTTACAGAGGCAAAAACTGGTTTGACTTGGTTAAACGGAAAGAGGGTTTCGAGACGAAACTCCATGCGCTTGAATCGCCTGATTCCGATAAACGAGCGAAAGGTTATACTAGAACGAATATCGGATCAGAAATCGCGATCAGAAAAATCGCAGAATAAATCCGAGAAAAAGAAAAACGACGGACAAATTAACGAACGAACATTCGTTATCTGGATCTAAACGATGAACGCGTTCATTAAAATGAACGAACGAGCGAATGCTCGCTAATTATCTAAACCGAGAAAAAATCGATCTATCTAAAAATGGAAACTAAAAAAACCAAAAATACCGGTGAAAACCAACGACTTTCTAAAAAAACGGTGGCGGCGGCAGAGTCGACCTCGTCGGTGGCGGCGGGGCGGCGGCGGCGGCGGCAGCAGCGGGCGGCGGCGCGGGCGGCTTAGGGTTAGGGTTGGGGCGGCGGCGGCTTTGGGATGCTCGGGCCCCCGGGGCGCGCTATAAAAAGGCCTCGGCCATGGAGTCCCGGCCGGACACGGCCCTTAGGTCGGTTCGGACTTTTTTTAAAATAATTACACTCAGAAAAAAAACAAAAGAAATACTAAACGGACTCCAAAAATCCTAAAATAATTTTTTCCCGGTTTATAAAATCAAGCCGCACAGGATAAACATTTATTTGGGGCCTAAATACAATTTTTAAAAACGCGCTTTTTTCCAAAATTCAAATAAAATAGCAAATAAAACCAAAAAAAAATCTTATTTGATTTTATTATCAAATCCTCAATATTTCTTTATTTTGGGAAAGTCATTTTATTCCCTCTCTCATATTTTGAATATAGAAATAATTGAAGATAAAATTAAATAAAATCAAATGATCCTATTTTCAAAATTTGAGGAAACTCAAATATGAAAATAACGAAATCCCCAACTCTCTCCCAAGGTCCTTGAGTTGCGTAGAATTTCTAGGATCAACCCAAAATGCAAATAAAAAATATGATATGCACTGATGATCTATTGTATAACATTCCAAATTGAAAATTTGGGATGTTACATATAATAGCATGGAACAATAAAAAATTGTAGATATGTTGGAGACGTATCAGCATCCCCAAGCTTAATTCCTGCTCGTCCTCGAGTAGGTAAATGATAAAAACGGAATTTTTTATGTGGAATGCTACCTAACATATTTATCAATGTAATATTTTTTATTGTGGCAAGATTATTCAGATCCATAAGATTCAAGACGAAAGTTTAATATTGACATAAAAATAATAATACTTGAAGCATTATAACTAAGCAATTATGTCTTCTCAAAATAACATGGCCAAAGAAAACTATCCCTACAAAATCATATAGTCTGGCTATGCTCTATCTTCATCACACAAAGTATTTAATCATGCACAACCCCTATGACAAGCCAAGCAATTGTTTCATACTTTTGATGTTCTAAAACTTTTTCAATCTTCACGTAATACATGAGCGTGGGCCATGGATATAACACTATAGGTGGAATATAGAATGGTGGTTGTGGAGAAGACAAAAAGGAGAAGATAGTCTCGCATCAACTAGGCGTATCAACGGGCTATGGAGATGCCCATCAATAGATATCAATGTGAGTGAGTAGGTATTTCCATGCAACGGATGCACTAGAGCTATAAGTGTATGAAAGCTCAACAGAACAAACTCAGTGGGTGCGCATCCAACTCGCTTGCTCATGAAGACCTAGGGAATTTTGAGGAAACCCATCATTGGAATATACAAGCCAAGTTCTATAATGAAAGATTCCCACTAGTATATGAAAGTGACAACATAGGTGACTCTCTATCATGAAGATCATGGTGCTACTTTGAAGCACAAGTGTGCTAAAAGGATAGTAGCATTGTCCCTTCTCTCTTTTTCTCTCATTTTATTATTATTATTATTATTATTATTATTATTATTATTATTATTATTATTATTTATTTGGGCCTATTCTCCCTTTTTTGGCCTCCTTTTTCTTTTCTTTTTTTCTTTTTCGTCCGGAGTCTCATCCCGACTTGTGGGGGAATCATAGTCTCCATCATCCTTTCCTCACTGGGACAATGCTCTAATAATGATGATCATCACACTTTTATTTACTTACAACTCAAGAATTACAACTCGATACTTAGAACAAGATATGACTCTATATGAATGCCTCCGGTGGTGTACCGGGATGTGCAATGACTCATGAGTGACATGTATGAAAGAATTATGAACGGTGGCTTTACCACAAATACAATGTCAACTGCATGATCATGCAAAGCAATATGACAATGATGGAGCGTGTCATAATAAACGGAACGGTGGAAGGTTGCATGGAAATATATCTCGGAATGGCTATGGAAATGCCATAATAGGTAGGTATGGTGGCTGTTTTGAGGAAGGTATATGGTGGGTGTATGATACTGGCGAAAGGTTTGTGGTATTAGAGAGGCTAGCAATGGTGGAAGGATGAGAGTGCGTATAATCCATGGAATCAACATTAGTCATAAAGAACTCACATACTGATTGCAAAAATCTATTAGTTTTTTTTTGAATATTTACTATGAGGCAAAGCCCCACAACCCTTTATTAAAATCAAATGACTGTACAAAAAGAACAGAAGGAATACATACAAGAGCTAAGAAACTAGTGTACAAAGCTAAAGTACCAGACTACCACAACCTACCTGGACTAATTAGACAAAAGCATTTATCCAAGCTCTAAGCTTGATGCTACTATCCTCCTTGAGCCTATGAGATAGTAGTGTGAGATCATGTACAAAGTTAGACCTCCAAGCAGCAAAAGTAGCTCTCTCCCCTCTAAAAGTTCTGCCATTCCTGAGGATCCAAATGTTCCAGGCAGCCGTCAGCATTACTTCAAAGAAGAAAGTATGCCCGAAACTTGATCTAGCATGTTGGATACATTGCAAAATATCCGGCCCTCTTGACCAATCAATAGAAAGGTAGTTCCAAACCCTCCAACTAAAATTGCAGTTGAAGAACAAATGGAGCCTATCCTCATATGAGAACCTGACAGATAACAGAAAGATTATCATCCAGAGGGGATCTCCAGTGCCTGCGGATCAGAAGGTCCTTGTTGTTAAGCCTGTCAAAGAAAAGTAACCAGCCAAAGACTTTTATCTTCAAGGTGCATCTGCTTTTCCACAACCATTTACACGGTTGAATTGTGGGCAAATGTGAGTGCATCAAGGTGTAGAAAAATATATTAGTTATCGAGACAAAGTACTACGCGCATGCTCCTAGGGGTATAGATTGGTAGGAAAAGACAATCGCTCTTCCTCGACCGCCACTCATAAGGAAGGCAATCAATAAATAAATCATGCTTCGACTTCATCACATAATGGTTCACCATACGTGCATGCTACGGGAATCACAAACTTCAACACAAGTATCTCTCAAATTCAAAACTACTCAACTAGCATGACTCTAATATCACCATCTCCATATCTCAAAACAATCATCAAGTATCAAACTTCTCATAGTATTCAATGCACTTTATATGGAAGTTTTTATTATACCCATCTTGGATGCCCATCATATTAGGACTAGTTTAATAACCAAAGAAAACTACCATGTTGTTCTAAAAACTCTCAAAATAATATAAGTGAAGCATGATATTTCATCTATTTCTTCAAAATAAAACAACCACCGTGCTCTAAAAAGATATAAGTGAAGCACTAGAGCAAACAACAAACTACTCCGAAAGATATAAGTGAAGATCAATGAGTAGCTAAATAATTATGTAACTATGTGAAGACTCTCTAATATTTAAGAATTTCAGATCTTGGGATATTATACAAACAGCAAGAAAAACAAAATAAAATAAAATGATGCTCCAAGCAAAACACATATCATGTGGTGAATAAAAATATAGCTCCAAGTAAAGTTACCGATGAACGAGGCGAAAGAGGGGATGCCTTCCGGGGCATCCCCAAGCTTAGGCTTTTGGTTGTCCTTGAATATTACCTTGGGGTGACTTGGGCATCCCCAATCTTAGGCTCTTTCCACTCCTTATTCCATAGTCTATCGAATCTTTACCCAAAACTTGAAAACTTCACAACACAAAACTTAATAGAAAACTCGTAAGCTCTGTTAGTATAAGAAAGCAAATCACCATCATAAGGTACTTTAATGAACTCATTATTTATTTATCTTGATGTAATATCTACTGTATTCCAACTTCTCTATGGTTCATACCTTCCGATACTACTCATAGATTCATCAAAATAAGCAAACAACACATAGAAAATAGAATCTGTCAAGAACAGAACAGTCTGTAGTAATCTGTGTCAAACGTATACTTCTGGAGCCCCAAAAATTCTAAAATAAATTGATGGACGTGAGGAATTTATCTATTAATCATCTGAAAAAACAATCAACTAAATAGCGCTCTCCAGTAAAACGTTGTGGCTAATCTCGTGAGTGCTAAAGTTTCTATTTTTTACAGCATGATCACAAAGACTTTCCCCAAGTCTTCCCAAAGGTTCCACCTGGCACAAACACTAATTAAAAAATAAAACCACATCTAACCAGAGGCTAGATGAATTATTTATTACTAAACCGGAACAAAAAGCAAGTAACAAAAATAAAATTGGGTTGCCTCCCAACAAGCGCTAACGTTTAACGCTCCAAGCTAGGCATGATAATTTCAATGATGCTCACATAAAAGAATAGAATTGAAACATAAAGAGAGCATCATGAAGAATATGAATAGCACATTTAAGTCTAACCCACTTACTATGCATAGGGATTTTGTGAGAAAACAACTTATGGGAACAATAATCAACTAGCATAGGAGGGCAAAAGAAGCATAACTTCAAGATTTTACGCACTTAGAGAGGAAACTTGATATTATTGCAATTCCTACAAGCATATGTTCCTCCCTAATAATAATTTTCAGTAGCATCATGAAAGAATTCAACAATATAACCAGCACCTAAAGCATTCTTTTCATGATCTACAAGCATATAAATTTTATTACTCTCCACGTAAGCAAAATTCTTCTCATTCAGAATAGTGGGAGTATCATAAGAGACTCGAGTACTATAAATTCTTTCCACATTAAAAGAGTAATGTTCGGAAAAGGGGTAATCATAATCATGAAAGTTTTATAAATATAATCATCACTACTCTTTATAGCATAAGTATCATCACAATAATTATCATAGGTAGCAACTTTGTTCTCATCATAATCAATTGCAACCTTTTCCAAGATAGTGGAATCATTACTAAATAAAGTCATGACCTCTCCAAATCCACTTTCATAATTATCACAATAAGATTCAACATCCTCCAAAATAGTGGGATCATTACTTCCTAAAGTTGACACTCTTCCAAACTCACTTTCATCAATATAATCATCATAAGTAAGAGGCATGCTATCATCATTATAAATTTGCATATCAAAACTTGGCAGACTAAAAATATCATCTTCATTAAACGTAGCATCCCCAAGCTTGGGACAAAAATTAATTGGTGCAAATATATTCTCAAAAACATCATCTTCATCAAACATAGCATCCCCAAGCTTGGGCCTTTCCATATCATAAGCATAATCACTCTCATCATTAATAGTATGGATAGCACCAATAGTATAGCAATTATCATATTCTTCCAAGCAGGTGCCAAAAAGATTTTCAAGATCATAAGAAGTATCATTATCTTCCCAGGCATAATCATCACAACAAGCAATAGGCATAACAAGATCATCATCAAGTGCATCATCTTCCACAATTATTTTTGATTCATTTTCATGAGGCACAACAATAATAGGAGCAACATTATTTGGGAGAGATATATTTTTACCTCTCTTCCTTTTTCTTTTCTTCTTCTTCACCACATCATGTGTGGGTCCAATCCTCTTTTTGGAGCTCCTTATTAATGAGATTGGTTGAATAGAAGGCTCCTCCTTGTTACCCGATTCATCATAAGAAATAATAGGAGGATATTGGGAAGTATCTTCCCTTTCATTAGTATTCTCTTCATCTTCTATTTGTTTTCTTGTCTTTATGTAATTGGCAATATAAGGATTTTCAATGCAATTCACCATACAATACATATAAATTTTCTCTAGATCAAAATCAAGAAGTTTATAACGGGCAAATTCTGGAAGATGCTTAGTTATACGTTTCATTTCTTCGTAACCCATAAGCAAACTAAGTTCATTATAATGTGCAAGAAAAATCAAGTCATCACAATTTTTGGACATGATTAGATCATGAAACAATTTGCATCGGATAGTTAAATGACCCCGTTCATTGCAAAGTTCACAAGTACGGCTAAGAAAAATTAAATTTTCAGCACAAACATCTAGCCTTTCTTGCAACAATTTAGTTTCTAAATTCTTATGCCTCTTGCAATATCTATCTTCCCTATTTGATGTGTACTTCCAAACCCAATGCACTCCACGAAAATCGACATGCTTATAAGAGATATTTTCATCATGACTAGTGCAATCATCATTAGTACTATGGATATTCAAAGAGTTCATACTAACAACATTGCAATCATGCTCATCATTCAGAGATCTAGTGCCAAACATTTTATAGATTTCTTCTCCTAGTACTTGAGCACAATTTTCCTTTCCATCATTCTCACGAAAGATATTAAAAAGATGAAGCGTATGAGACAAACTCAATTCCATTTTTTTGTAGTTTTCATTTATAGATTAAACTAGTGATAAAATAAGAAACAAAAAGATTTGATTGCAAGATCTAAAGATATACCTTCAAGCACTCACCTCCCCGGGAATGGCGCCAGAAAAGAACTTGATGTCTACTACACAACCTTCTTCTTGTAGACGTTGTTGGGCCTCCAAGTGCAGAGGTTTGTAGGACAGTAGAAAATTTCCCAAAGTGGATGACCTAAGATTTATCAATCCGTGGGAGGCGTAGGATGAAGATGGTCTCTCTCAAACAACCCTGCAACCAAATAGCAAAGAGTCACTTATGTCCCCAACACACCCAATACAATGGTAAATTGTATAGATGCACTAGTTCGGCGAAGAGATGGTGATACAGGTGCAATATGGATGGTAGATAAAGGTATTTGTAATCTGAAAATATAAAAACAGCAAGGTAACTAATGATAAAAGTGAGCACAAATGGTATTGCAATGCTAGGAAACAAGGCCTAGGGTTCATACTTTCACTAGTGCAAGTTCTCTCAACAATAATAACATAATCAGATCATATAACTATCCCTCAACATGCAACAAAGAGTCACTCCAAAGTCACTAATAGCGGAGAACAAATGAAGATATTATCGTAGGGTACGAAACCACCTCAAAGTTATTCTTTCGGATTGATCTATTCAAGAGTTCATACTAGAATAACACCTTAAGATACAAATCAACCAAAACCCTAATGTCACCTAGATACTCCAATGTCACCTCAAGTATCCGTGGGTATGATTATATGATATGAATCACACAATCTCAGATTCATCTATTCAACCAACACATAGAACCTCAAAGAGTGCCCCAAAGTTTCTACCGGAGAGTCAAGACAAAAACATGTGCCAACCCCTATGCATAGGTTCATGGGCGGAACCCACAAGTTTATCACCAAAATATACATCGAGTGGATCACATGAATATCCCATTGTCACCACAGATAAGCACGGCAAGACATACATCAAGTGTTCTCAAATCCTTAAAGACTCAATCCGATAAGATAACTTCAAAAACTCAATCCATTACAAGAGAGTAGAGGTGGAGAAACATCATAAGATCCAATTATAATAGCAAAGCTCGCGATACATCAAGATCGTATCACCTCAAGAACATGAGAGAGAGAGAGATCAAACACATAGCTATTGGTACATACCCTCAGCCCCGAGGGTGGACTACTCCCTCCTCGTCATGGAGAGCGCCGGGATGATGAAGATGGCCACCGGTGAGGGATCCCCCTCTGGCAGGGTGCCGGAACAGGGTCCCGATTGGTTTACTGTGGCTACGGAGGCTTCTGGCGGCGGAACTCCCGATCTATTCTGCTCTCTGATGTTTTTAGGGTATATGGACATATATAGGCGAAAGAAGTCAGTAAGGGGAGTGATGAGGGGCCCACGAGGGTGGGGGCCTGCCTAGGGGGGGCAGGCGTGCCTCCCTGCCTCATGGCCACCTTGAAGCTTCCTTGACTACAACTCCAAGTCTCCTTGATCACGTTCGTTCCAAAAATCACGCTCCCGAAGGTTTCATTCCGTTTGGACTCCGTTTGATATTCCTTTTCTACGAAACATTGAAACAAGGGAAAAACAGAAACTGGCACTGGGCTCTGGGTTAATAGGTTAGTCCCAAAAATAATATAATAGTGTATAATAAAGCCCATAAACATCCAAAACAGATAATATAATAGCATGGAACAATAAAAAATTATGGATACGTTGGAGACGTATCACACGGCCTAGTTTCAGCAGCAACGACCCAAGACCCCCGCGAGGGGCCAAGCCTTGCGAGGCGGACGACACCAAGACCTCCTTGGGGGCGGCCTCACCAGGATAGCTCCCGAGGAGCGGAGATATCAATGCAAGGTGCAACTCACGAGGTTCATGTGACGTGAGCCATGACGACCAAGGCTAGGCGGGAGCCAGCGGGCGTAGTGTACCAGTTTTCCCTTTGGTGCTAAGGAGGCGCAGGCGCGGAGTCCCGAGGAATCAGGCAAAGGTTTCCATATTGGTGCAATGAAACCAAGACTGCCAGGACGACAGGACGGAGGTCATCGCAGAGCCCACTACAACGTCACCACAGAGCCTTTGCAGGAGAAGACTACTTTTGTCAGGATAACTTGTACTAGTTGTCTCCCTTTGAATTTGGCCGTTGTGGGATCCCTTCCCGCCATTCATTTGGGAAGAGGACCAAGGCCACTATAAATAGGGCTTAGCCACCACCATAGAGAGGGATCTGAACCCTGGAGATCTTCCTCTCCCACCAGATGAAGAACACACCTCCTCCTGAGGTTGTTCTCCACTGTACTAGTTCATCCTCAGCCCCTCGAGGCTAATCCACCATAAAGTAGGAGTAGGTTTTTACACCGCAAGGTGGCCCGAACCTGGGTAACTGCTGTGTTTCTTGTCCATTCGGTTCGTCGAGCTAGGCTGTGAGATTAGCGAGCAGTCAGATTGGGGAGGACAAGTTATTCGCATGCACCCCATAGTTCAAACCTCTCAAGGGTCTGCAAAACCCGAAATCTAACAATTTCAATTATGAAATCCTGCTTCCTTAATGTGGAAATGAAATATATTATGTGCTTAATATAAATGTCAGTTAGATTAATAAATGGATTATTACTAATAGGGCAATTAGCATGCTAATGACCAATTAGCCTGCTAATTGGGTTTTTCTATTGCAAACTGTTGTTGAGAAAACACCGTGGGCGAAGACCTCACGCAACACACACAATTTCTAGGAATAAACCATGTTGGATCAATGAACAATCACACACGACATTCTCTTGAAAACTGTTTGTGTTAGGCCACCTTGCCCAAACGTTTACCACATAAAAACTATGTGTGATGGACAGCCTTTGCCAAACAGTTTCTTCTAAGAACCGTGTGTGATGCATTCAATAACGCAAAGTATAAAATTGATAATATCATGTGTGAAAGGATCGAGAAGAGGTGTCTAGAGGGGGGTGATTAGACACTAAATGCCAAAAGTTGCAGTTTTTAATATTCTTAAGTTTAAGTGGAGTTTAAGCACAAGTTTAACAAACACAATACATATCAAGCAAGCATGCAATGAGTATATGAGCAGCGGGAAGTAAAGCATGCAACTTGCAAGAATGTAAAGAGAAGGGTTTGGAGTATTCAAACGCAATTGGAGACACGGAGGTTTTTGTCGTGGTTCCGATATGTGGTGCTATCGTACATCCACGTTGATGGAGACTTCAACCCACAGAGGGTAACGATTGTGGGAGTCCACGGAGGGCTCCGCCCATGAAGGGTCCACGAAGAAGCAACCTTGTCTATTCCATCACGGTCGTCGCCCACGAAGGACTTGCCTCACTAGCGGTAGATGTTCACGAAGTAGGCGATCTCCTTGCCCTTACAAACTCCTTGGTTCAACTCCACAATCTTTTTGGAGGCTCCCAAGTGACACCTAGCCAATCTAGGAGACACCACTCTCCAAGAAGTAACAAATGGTCTGTTGATGATGAACTCCTTGCTCTTGTGCTTCAAATGATAGTCTCCCCAACACTCAACTCTCTCTCACAGGATTTGGATTTGGTGGAAAGAATATTTGAGTGGAAAGCAACTTGGGGAAGGCTAGAGATCAAGATTCATATGATTGGAATGGAATATCTTGACCTCAACACAAGTGTAGGTGGTTCTCTCTCAGAAAATGTGTATTGGAAGTGTAGGTATGTTCTGATGGCTCTCTCCACGAATGAAGAGTGGGTGGAGGGGTATATATAGCCTCCACACAAAATCTAACCGTTACACTCAATTTACCAATCTCGGTGAGACTGAAGGGAAAAACTCGGTTGGACCGATTTAGTAAACCTAGTGACCGTTAGGGTTTTCGGTGGGACCGACTAGTTCAACTCGGTGGAACCGATGTGCTAGGGTTAGGGTAAAACCAAAACTCGGTTTGACCGATTACTCAAACTCGGTGGGACCAATTTGGGTAATAAGTGAAACAGAGAGTTGGCCAAGTAAACTCGGTGGGGCCGATTGCATATCTCGGTGGGACCAAAAATATTGCAACGGGTAACAGAGAGTTTGCAAGCCCATCTCGGTGAGACCGAGATCCCATCGGTGAGACCGAACTGATTAGGGTTTCTGGCAGTGGCTATGTTAACTGAACTCGGTGGCTCCGGTAGAAAGAATCGGTGGGGCCGAGTTTGACTTTTGGTTTAGGTCATATGTGGATGTGGGAAGGTAGTTGAGGGTTTTGGAGCATATCACTAAGCACTTTGAGCAAGCAAGCCATTAAGCAACACCTCATCCCCTCTTGATAGTATTGGCTTTTCCTATAGACTCAATGTGATCTTGGATCACTAAAATAGAAAATGTAGAGTCTTGATCTTGAAGCTCGAGCCAATCCTTTGTCCTTAGCATCTTGAAGGGGTTCCACATCCTCTAGTCCATGCCACTCCATTGTTGAACCTATCTGAGACATACTAGGTAAAAGTGTTAGTCCAACAAGAGATATGTTAACATTAATTACCAAAACCACCCAGGGAGCACTTGTGCTTTCAATGTGCAATGGCAAAGCTATCACAAACGATTTAACAGGGAAAATTGTGTGTGATGTACCTGCGAACAGAAACATTTTCCTTGGAGCGACGGTGTGGGATGTATATACAAATGGAAACGTTTAGCAAGGACTGACTGTGTGGGGTGTACTTATCACCGAAAACGATTTCGCATCTATAATTGTATTTTTCTAGGACTACTGTATGTATAACCGTATTTGATCACTCGTCGGTCGCACACGACCTCATTTTGCCGAGCGTGTGTGCCAGGAGGGCATATCCCCGGCAGTTTCTGGGTTATGTGGGAAGGACCCCCTATCGCAGTCACTCACTAGGTGACGGTTCAGAACACCGTCATGGAAAGGGGTTAAAAACTGTTTGTATAGCACCTTGTTGTACCAGTGTATGTTAGTAGACAATTGGAACATAATGCGTACATGCTTGACTGTTAGTAGAACTGTTAGTGATCTTAATATTATTAGTAAGCATGCTTCCATGGTAAAAAAATCAAGTAGAACAAGTACTTATGGCACATGATGATATGCTTAGTGAGTTGAATAGTAAGAACAATGATAATGTTTTTATGGTTATGACTAGAGGTGCTAAGATGACCCATGAACCTTTGTATCCTGAGGGCCATCCTAAGAGAATTGAGCAAGATTCTCAAATAATTAATACTGATGCACCTCGTCCATCTATTAAAAATAAGAGGAAAACTGATAGGACTTTACATGTTTCTAGTGAACCTGTTATATACACACCTGAGAATCCTAATGATATTTCTATTTCCGATGATGAGACACAATCTGGTAATGAGCTTGAACCTAGTGCTAATGTTAATGATGATATTCATGTTGATGCTCAACCTAGTAATGATAATGATGTGGAGGTAGAACCTGATGTTGATCCTGATAACCCACAATCTAAGAATCAACGTTATGATAAGAGAGACTTCATTGCTAGGAAACATGGTAAAGAAAGAGAACCATGGGTTCAGAAACCCATGCCCTTTACTCCTAAACAATCCGAAAAAAGGGATGGTGAGTAGTTTGAGCGTTTGTCGAAATTCTTAGACTTGTCTTTTTGCTTATGGGTTTGACTGATATTCTGAAAAGGTCTCCTTATGCTAAGTATATGAAGGATATTGTTACAAATGAAAGAAAGATACCGGAAGCTGAAATTTTCACCATGCTTGCTATTTACACTTTTAAGGGTGCAGCCGTGCAATACCAAAGAAACTAGGAGACCCAGGAATACCAACTATATTGTGCTCCATTAAAAGAAACTATGTTAGAACTACTTTATGTGATTTGGGAGCCGGTGTCAGTGTGATGCCTTTCTCTTTATATCATAGACTTGAATCGAATAAGTTGACACCTACTGAAATATCTTTGCAAATGGTTGATAAATCACCTGCTATACCCATCAATATTTGTGAGGATGTGCCTGTTGTGGTTGCAAATGTTACTATCTTAACGGACTTTGTTATTCTTGATATTCCCAAGGAAAACAGTATGTCGACCATCCTTGGTAGACCCTTTTTGAATACTGCAGGGGCTGTTATTGATTGCAACAATGGCAATGCCACTTTCCATGTTAATGGTAATGAGCATAGATACACTTTCTGAAGAAACAACCTCAAGTGAATAGCATCATTTCTGTTGGAAAAATTTCAACTATTGCTATTGGAGGTTTTGAATTCCCTCTTCCTTCTGTCAACAAGAAATATGAAATTCTTATTGTTGGGGAGATGCATATCCCCATTGAGGTAACCTAGTGTTATTCGAAAGTTCTCTAGTTTCATGTCTTTCGGAAGAAGTTTATTAATAAGACTTGATCAACCTTGTTAATCGATTCCTTTTGATGGGCATGAGATGGATGAATTAAGAAAGCACAACTTTTTGTACCTACTTTTTACTTTCTATTATTTAGAATAAATAAAGCAAAAATAGTATTATCCGTCTATTTTCTGAATTATCCGTACAATAAGAAATGTCCCAAAAATAAAAGTTCTCCAAATGCCCTGAAAACTTAGTATGATTTTTTATAAAATATTTGAGAATTTTTGGCAATGAGAACACACCAGGGGGCTGCATCAGGGGGCTGCACCAGTGGGCCACAAGCCCTGGGAGCGCGCCCACCCCCTGGGCGCACCCTGGTGGCTTGTGGATCCCATGTAGGTCCGCCTCGCTTATTCCAGCACCCATCCACTTCACCTTCCTCTAGAAAAAATCATCCCATTGCTCCAACCCGTGTTCTTGCTCATCTTGCTGCAAAGCTCCATCAGCAAAACTATTTTGGGGGATTGTTCTTCGGTATGTAATTCCTCCCGTGGTCCAATTAGTTTTTATTCTAGTGCTTTATATATTGCACATTTTTGCTACTGTGGTGACCTTGATCTTGAGCTTGCATGTCAAATTTATATTGTCCAAAGTAGTTTTGATGCATGATAGTGCCTCTAGACACTTGTAGGAGTAGTTGCTATCAATCTTGTTGAGTTTGGTTCACTTTTATTTTGAGTCACTAAAAAATTCAGAAATTTCTCAGAAGAAGAAAAATGTTTAGGAAGATATATCAAGGTTGTTCCTCAAGGAAGGAAGCCCCAAGGCTCACGATACGTGAGCCGGACCTTGAAACACCAAGAGAAGATCTAGTACGGCCTTGCGAATGGCCGTCGGATCAACTCATGGTGCATGCAGGTTTCAAGGAAGAATTTGATGCGTACATGTAGAATGTTGGATTTGAGGACTTCGTGTCAGATAAGTGTCGGTGGTACTATCACCTCATTGATTCATTTGTGCGGAGACTAAAGTTTACATCCTAGAAAAATACTCATACTATTTTTTTGATCTTTATGATAATCATATACCATTGACAGTGCAACAAACCCTGGGTCTGCTTCCCATACTGTGCGTAGGCATGGGAACAACATTGAAGCACCAACCCTAGCCAGGATACAAGAAGTCAAGAGATTCAAAGAACCAACATGCGGCTCAAAGATACTAAGGCCAAGCCAGAGAAGCAAGATATTGCCAAGAGAAGGGCCTCCCTTGCCGGACAGGCCTTTTTTTCATCGGTTCCAGGGGAAGACCAAAGATCTTGCGCGGCAGCCCGACAAGGGGCAAGACCACCCCAGAAGAAGACGACCAAGACACCCCGGCAGGGCCCTGCCAGGGCTCACAGAGGCAAAACCGCCTCACTAACCACTCCAAGCATGACCCACGTCGTCCATCAGTGCGGTGTCAAGCCGCAAGGTGATTAAGTGGCAGCCGTTCGCCACATGGAAGCCATTTCCTCCAGAAGGAACCCACAGATGACACCCGTCCTACGACGTGTCAAGAAAACAGGCACAGAGCTGGCAAGATAGCCCAACAAGCCTTACCGGGCAACCATTGATGTGACACTAAGTGGCGCATTTAATGCACCTTGTCAGCCCGCGGAGTTAGGTATGATAGAACTATATGCTATCATATCAGTGCGTAATGACTACTTTGCCATTGTGGTGACCCTTGATCTATAAAAGGAGGCCCATAGCAACCGTAGAAAGGGTTGGAAAGTTGATGCACTCACACCTCCATACGCGTGTAGTTGCTAGTGCCCTTAGGCAACCCCTGCCGAGCAAGTGTACTATGCTTCGCCACCTTCATTCCACCATCAATCCACCAAAGCAGGAGTAGAGTTTTATGCCTCACGGCGGCCCGAACCTGGGTAAATTGCTTCTGTGCTCTCTGCCATGCTGTTGCGCGCTGGTTTGCTATTTGTGCAACGCGACGTCCCCCTACCGAACCAGCAAGGGGCCTCCCGGTTCCATAGGTTGCCACAGATATTGTGCGACATCTTTCGCGTGCCAGGTGGGGGTCTCGCTTGTGCGAACCTAAAAGTGTGTGTAGCATGTCATCTTCATCACCAGCTTTATCTTCGACGATGCCATCGACCGTGGCACCCAAGAAGAAGTCCGGTTCTTCGACCCATCCATCCACCTCGAAGGCTCCTCCGCCCATGACCTCTAACTCCGCGGGGGATGCGGAGGCACGCGAGGACGTGAACGCTGCTTGGGACGTGGTTGGAGCAGGTGGCTCCATCACCACTTCCCACGTGGCCGACATGGGGATGGGAGATATCGGAGGAGAACAGCATCAACAGCGCCTCGACGGTCACGCTCCGCAAGGTGCAGGCGAGGGGTTCACTCCGTTCCCACCCCCACCTCTCACCGATGGGCACAGCCTAAGCAACGACACTTAGTCCGGGGTAGGACATCTCTCACGCCCAATATGTGATCCTATCCTAGAGGAACTTGAAGGTCCCACAAAGGATAGAGCTGCATATTGAAACGCTTTGCAAGGTGGATATCATTACATACCATTACATAATAGATGGGGATACATACAAAAGGCATATAAATGCCACAAGAATACATCAAACATCATACATAAGAAAAACATCCGACTACGGGCGAAACACAAATAGAAACTCAAACGACATCCACCCTGCTAGCCCAAGCTGCTGACCAGGAATCTATCCCCTGAACGAAGAAGAAGCGGAAGGAGAACTCCAAAACAAGTAAACATCGCTCTCACGTTATGATCATCGCATTACCTGCACCTACAACAGTTATTGTAGTAAACTGTGAGCCACGAGGACTCAGCAATCCCATTACCATGGGTATCAAGACTAGCAAAGCTTAATGGGTATGGAATGGATAAGTGGTGAGGTTGCCACAAGCGACTAAGCATTGTATGGTGGCTAACTTACGCGTACAGGAATAAGATGAGAAACTACGCAATGGTCGCAAACTAGTAATGATGAAGAAGTGATCCTGGACTACTTACATTCAAACATAACCCAACTGTGTTCTCTTCTAGAACGCACCCAAAAATAGACAGTCACGGTTACACACGCGGTTGGTGTATTTTAATTGAGTTTAGTTCAAGTCCACCACAACCGGATATTAACAAATTCCCATCTGCCACATAACCGCGGGCACGGCTCTCGAAAGTTTAGACCCTGTAGGGGTGTCCCAACTTAGCCCCTGACAAGCCCATGATCCGCGGAGACAATCCTCCATCGTGAGACATCCGATCAAACTCAGGATCCCGGTGCATAAGACATTTCGACAATGGTAAAACAAAACTAGCAAGACCTCCCGATGCACTGACCTAGCCTGATAGGAGTCGCATGTATCTCGTTCTGAAGGTACACCGGATGGGCAAAACGTCGGGTTGGCTGAGACCCTGGTTGCCCTGGGGGTGCCGGACTTAAACCTCTTTGGACCAACAGTCATGAGGAGCATTGGCCCAGGGGTTGATAAAGAGACATTGGGGGCCGACAAGTCCTCATGCAAGTTTTTCATTATCATTAGGCAAATGGTAAAACCAATGTTGGGCCTTGCTGGAAGAGTTTTATTTGAAGTTGTTGCGGGATTTCCGCGGCCACCTATGGGACCGGGTGGCCCCTTGTTGGTTCGGCGGGGGGACGGCACGTTGCACAAAGAGCAGACTAGCGTACGGCAACGCGACAGAGAGCACACAAGCGATTTACCTAGGTTCGGGCCGCCGCGAGGCGTAAGACCCTACTCCTGCTTTAGTGGATTGGTGGTGGGATGAATGTGGTGGTGCATAGTACACTTGCCCGGCAAGGTTTGCCTCGGGGGCGCAGGGACTACGCGCGTGTGGTGGCTTGGGTTTGTTAACTTTCCAATCTTCTAACCCCTCCTACGAGTGCCATGGGCCTCCTTTTATAGATTAAGGGGTCACCACAGTGGCAAAGTGGTAATTATCCATTGATATGATAGCGAACGGTGCTATCATAACTAACTTTGCGGGCTGACAGGGTGCATTAAATGCGCCACTGAGTGTCACATCACTGGTTGCCCGGCAAGGCCTGTCGGGCTATCTTGCCAGCTCCGCACCTGCTCTCTGGACATGTCGCAGGATAGCTTTCATTTGTAGGCTTCTTCTGTAGGAAATGGATGACATGTGGTGAACGGCTGCCACTTAATCATCTTGCGGCTTGACACCGGACTGATTGACAACGTGAGTTGTGCTTGAGTGGTTGGTGGTGTGGTTCTGCCCCCGCAAGCCCCGGCAGGCTCTGCCGGGGAGCCTCAGTTGCTTAGTTATGGTGGTGGCCTTGCCCCTTGGAGGGCTCGCCTGCGCGGCAAGGGAGGCCCTTCTCTTTCCGATATCTTGCTCCTTAGGCACGATCTTGATCCCTCTGAGCTGCATGTTGGTTCTTCTAATCCCTTAGCCCTTCAATCTCTGACTTGTCCCTGGCTTGTCCGTGCACGAGTCCGGGGAAAATGCCCGCCCCTATATATTTTCCCGGACATAAGCCCCCGGGCCTGAGCCATATGTGTCGCGTGGCACGTTGGGTTAGGCTCCAAACAGTGCGCAGACACGTGTCAGGAGAGGGTTGTGTGTGACGGTTTGCCACAATGACTAGTCAATCCAACATTCACTTTGTGCAATTACTGCATGTCGTGGGGTCCTGTGGCGGTTGCAGTTATGGTAAAATGGTAACTTTCTGAAGCATCGCGCCTCTGTCCCAGTTTCTCCCCTCTTAAGAGCAGGGTAAATAAGAGCGATACGATTCATCTGTCTCTCGTCCTGCTCCCCCACCTTCTTCCTCCGCAAGCCAAGCGATAGTTCCCCATCTCGCTTCTCCTTCCACTGCCATCCTCTCCAACGAATCCTTCTCGCATTGTCGCAGCAATGGGGAAGAGACCCGCGGACAAGAAGAAGTCAACGACCGCGGTGAAGGAGCCTGCCGCCGAGGGTAACAAAAGGTCGGCGGAGCTGAGCAAGAAGCGAAGCGAGGACGTTGTCTTCATTCCATCCACCTTGAGCAGGCCTGTCCTTCAGGCAAAGTACAACTATCTGTGGGGGCGGCCTGTTGAGGAAGGGCACGGAGCGTCCGTGGTCTATGAAGCGGGCGAGGCGAATCCCCCTGATTCTTATCGGTTCTTCGCCACTTATTTCATCTGTGGTCCGTGTCCTCCTTTTTTGGAGTTCTTTGAGGCAATCATGAACATCTATGGATTTCACCTCCTTAATTTCACGCTGAATGCAATGGCGACCATGGCCATCTTAGCGCATTTATGTGAGAATTTCGTTGGGGTGAAGCCCAATGTGGATTTATTCCGGCATTACTTCGTCCCGCGGGTGGAGAGCAGAGTTAACCGCTCTGGGATCATCATCTGGATACCACGGTCGAAGAAGAATTACCTCCTGGGGTACCAACGCGAGAGATGGGATTAATGGAGAGGGGATTGGTGTTGGATCCAGGACAAAGAAGCCCCCGAGTTTGTGAAGTGCGACAGGAGTGCGTCGAGCGCGGCAAGGATTGGAGAGCCAAGGGCCTTGCTAATGACAGGTCGCGCCCGACAATTAATAGGATCATCCGCCTGGCAGCTGCCGGGTTAACCATCGATCATGTGGGAGAAGATTTCCTCCTTCGCCGCATCTCACCGCTGCAGGAAAGGGATAGGCCTGCGTGGCTATATGGCAGTGCTGCGGATAGGATGAGACTGCTACCGGGGCTGGCCAATAACTTGTTAGTTTATAGCCATGCTTGGTTGTGCGACCAACTATTTGGTCGCTTCGAGATGTTCAAGCTCCTGGCAACCGTCGTTCCCCTGAACATCAACTCTGCCCAGGATCAGATACTGAAGTGGATGCCGGATTGCAATGCTGAGGGAGTATGGGGCACTTGGCAGCTCCCTTCCCTTGAGGAAGAGCTCAAGTGGTCGAGCACCTTGGTGGAGAAGGCCACCAGGGACAAAGAGGGAATGTATAAGCGCACCTCTGTTGCGGAGGTAGCGTATATTCTGAAGAGTCTAGCAGAGGACAAAGATGCCCACTGCGCAGAGATGGAGAAGGCCGCTAATGCTGGGAAAGGCATAGGGACGGCTGGGAACGGGAGCTCTGCCCAGGGCGGCAGTGAGGCGCAAACCACGGAAGACATTGCCGGGGGAGAGCTTGTCGGGGATAACTTCGCCGGGCTAGACGCTCTAGCCATGGCAGCAAAGGAGCTCCAGGAGGGAGAGGAGGCGGAGAGGGATGGGGGCGCGGTAGCAGCCCCTGAAGTGGAATGGCTTGCAGCAGGACCGCAAGCCCCCTCACCGGACCTAGACCAGCATACCCGTAGGCGCGCCGCCGCCCGAGGGGCGACAACCTCCAACTCGGCACCACCCACCAAGAAGGTGAAGAAGATCTCCAACAAGTCTACCAAGGCTGAGGTGGCGTGTCACCAATCTCCTCGCCTTGCTCAAGCCAAAGTACCTTCCGCCAAACGGCCGGTGGCCACGAAGGCGGAGTCCAGCTCCCGTTCCGGCTCGAGCTCCTCGCAGAGCTCGTCTCCCCCAGAGCCATTAATGTCACGGAAAGTGTCGAAGCTACCGAGAAGCTCCATCCTTCCGTCTCTGAAGAGAAGACGAGAGTCCCCTCCTCCCACGGAGTTCAACTTAAACTCCATGCTCATTGCGAAAGAGTAAGGAGGATTTCTTTTTGTTGTTGATATCTCTCCCAGCAGACATGAATGCTTTTGCTGACTGACCTCTTGTTCTTGTTGTCACCGGTAGGGAAGTGGAAGAGGAGACGGAGACCCTCATCCATTGTTCCCAGAGGAAGCTCCGGCACCTCGGGTCACTGGAGGGCGTAGAGGGATCAACTTTGGCGGGGAAGGATGCCGAAGACCCCGTGTCGAGCCCCCAACACAGCCCCCGACCTAGGAGCAAAGAGTTAACCCCACTCGCTGGAGATGATGGAGATAGCCTTTCCGCCCCTTCACGCAGGGGAGGGGGCGAGGCAACATAGGGTGAGCCACTCCGGGAGGAGCACGTGTCCCCGCCGCTCAAACCAAAGATGTCGTCATGGAATCCTCCGCGGTAGAGACAGTGCAGAACGCCGCCGAGTCGACCCCGGCAGAGGGCGATGCTCGTGACCCGGCAATGACTGTTGCCGGGGAAACAGAGAACCCTACCCGGTAGACTTCCCCGGGTATCTAGCTTAACCCTTTTTCCCTTTCACTCTCTGGCTGCCTCCACTGGCTTCTTTATTCGCTTCGATATTTCCATTCCTTTGTTTTTTCACTAGCCCCTTCCATCTATAGCCCCCCAGGCCGAAGAACCAGACTTGTTGGAGGTGATGGCGGACAAGGGAGGTCCACCACAGAAGAAGCCGCAAAGGTCGCGGCTATTGAGGGGCAGGATCTGGCTGCCCGGGGAACACAAGGTTCTTTGGCAGTGGTGGTGCATTCCCTGGAAAGCGCCTTGGTAGAGGAAGCGGTTATCAAGGCGAAGATTCTTCTTCAAACCATGCGTCCACTCCCTTCTTCCGGGGGCGCGGCTGATGCTCCGCCATCTTCTTCGAACACGCTGGCTGTGGTGCCATTGTTGCCTGATATCGGAGCCCCCGGCCCGTCCTTGACAGACACAGAGCTTGATGAAGAGCTTCAGTGTCTTCTGGCACCGCTGCATCTGGGAGGTGGGGAGGTCGATGACTCGGCTGCCATCACCATGGATTTGTCCTTCATTGAGTCCATGGTGGTGAGCTTAAAGGAACTGCAGGCCCAACACAACCAGAAGTGACAGGAGCTCAAGGAGTGTCGCGAATCCGCCGACAAAGTGGATCAGAAGCTGAAGGACAAGTGCCTGGAGTTGCATGAACAGCACGACAAGCAATTCAAGGTGCTAATGAGGCTGCAAGAGATCCTTTAGATGATGAGGGAAGATGTCTTGGTTCGGGAGGGGCGCCGGGCGGACCACAAAGCATCTTTGGATGCCAGGGAGCGAGAGATCTCCCTTCGGGGGGAGAATCTTGAAGCTGCCATTTGCGCCAAGGATTAAAGTTTGGAGCCCTTGGTGTAGCAACGCACCAAGGAATTGAAGGACAAGCATGGGGCCGCTCTGGACACCCTTACTACTAACCATGGTGCCCAGCTGAAGAAGCTTGTTGAAGATTTGTATGTCGTGTCTTCCACCAAGGCCGAGCTCTACCGCCAGGTGGACAAACTAAATGAAGACCTTGCCGGGAGTGCCAAGGAGGTGGAGGCACTCAAACAAGATGTGCGGCAAGCAGAGCTTCACCTGGCTGATGTGCAGTCGCAGCTCTCCTTCAAGACCAAAAGCCTCTAGACCGCCAACGACAACATCTCTGATATGAAGGAAAGGATCGGCTCACTAGAGCAGTCGGCGGAATCCCTTGAATCCCAGCAGCAGTTGCTGTCCAAGGACATGGAAACCGCCAAGAATCTCCGGCAAGATGAAGAGGATAGGCTGAAGAATCGGGTCTACATGAACAACCTCTGGATTAATAGATTGATTGACATTGCAGAACGTCTTGGCACCCAAGCTGCAGTCATGGGCATGGACGGCCTAGTCTACTCAGCCGGCGAGCTAGAGGTCCCAGTGTCAAGCTGGGGATCTTCTTCGACAAGTTGGTTGACAAGTTGAAGGTGCATGAAGAGTGGAGGGTCGAGCGTTTTGCGACCGAGTTGCAGAGGCTTGCTCGCGACGCCCTCTTCATCGTCTTGAGCAACATCGCCTGTCACCACCCAAAGCTCGACCTTGGTGATGGCTTCAAGAAGTCGCCAGTGGGTGCTGACGTTGTCGTCGCTGAGAAGAAGGCTGCTCCCCTCGCCGATAGGGTTCTCCGTATTTAAGTAGTTCCTTCTGGTCCTGTAATGGAACATGACGCGTATTTTGTGTTTAGTCTCTTTATCTCTAGTGTTTGCGTGAGGCTGATACTTCTAGTTGGATCTTTAAGTGCGTCTTTATCCCTTTAAACTCTATATGATCATGTTCATATGATCAATTCCTATGTATGCTCTGGATGTCTGCCGAAATCATATTGTATCAGTAGGTTTTTCCCAGGTAGCTCTTGACACAGGCTCTTGTCCTACGAGCGTGGCTCTAGACAGGATGATGGAGTTATCAAAGAAACTAGCCAAGGTTACATCACATGAGGGCTTTCACGATACGAACACTTACTGGAGTTAGGGATAAACGACTGTAGAAATCTGAAACACATCAAATAGAAGTGATAACGTGGACTTAGCTTTCATTTTAAGCTTCCTTTTCTGTCTGCCGGGCCGCGCATGTTCGATGCGTCCGCGGCGCCTAGAGAAGTAGAAGGCGGCCAGGTGGTTTCTTCATTCTCGGGAAGGATCGCCATGTATCTCTTGTGGCTGGCGGGCATAGGGGCATGGTGTCGGGCTTCGCCGGTCCCCTTTCCTTTTGCTCCCCCCGTTCGAGTCAGTGCAGCGGCCACCGTTGCTTGGGCTATGGCAGTGTGGGCAGCCTCGCCGAAGTGCGCTTGTCGAGGCATCAATCGATGGACTCATACCAGCATTCTTCTCAAGATCACCCACGGTGGGGAAAATACTGGACCGAGCATCGCATGGTAATTGTCGACATTGATGACACCGAGGCTAAAGCAACTCGACTGCCGATGAGGTGGGGGGAAATAGGAAGGAGGGAATTCACGTCTTCACATCTTGTGCCCCTTCCCTCGGACAACGTTTGGATGGCGATAACGCCACACAAGCTCCCGGAGTAAATCTATTGCCATCAACCATGGTCTTGGTCGTGATCGTTGATATGGTAAATCTTGGAGAGTGGCAACACGGCGCGAGGGTGGATCTTCAACAACTGCACTTCTGTGCCTCCACGGGTGCCATGGTCATTGGCGCTGTCGAGGATGAAGATGTCAATGAAGATGACGCGTGACGTACACTCTCAGGTTCGCACAAGCACTCCCCCTACCTGGTGCGCCAATGATGTCGTGGGATTTCCGTGGCCACCTATGGGACCGGGTGGCCCCTTGTTGCTTCGGGGGGGCGCATTGCACGATGAGCGGACCAACGGACGGCAGCGCGGCAGAGAGCACACAAGCGATTTACCCAGGTTTGGGCCGCCGTGAGGCGTAAGACCCTACTCCTACTTTAGTGGATTGATGGTGGGATGAATATGGTGGTGCATAGTGCACATGCCCGACAATGTTTGCCTCGGGGGCGCAGCGATTATGTGCGTGTGGTGGCTTGGGTTTGTCAACTCTCCAACCTTCTAACCCCTCCTACGAGTGCCATGGGCCTCCTTTTATAGATTAAGGGGTCACCACAGTGGCAAAGTGGTCATTATCCACTGATATGATAGCGAATAGTGCTATCATACCTAACTCTGCAAGCTGACGGGGTGCATTAAATGCGCCGCTGAGTGTCACATCATTGGTCGCCCCGCAAGGCCTGACGGGCTATCTTGCCAACTCCGCACCTGCTCTCTTAACACGTCGCAGGATGGGTGTCATCTGTAGGCTTCTTTTGTAGGAAATGGCTGCCATGTGGCAAACGACTGCCACTTAATCATCTTGCGGCTTGACACTGCATTGATTGATGACGTGAGTCGTGGTTGACTGGTTGGTGGTGTGGTTCTGCCCCCGCGAGCCCCGGCAGGCTCTATCGGGGAGCCTCAGTTGCTTACTTATGGTGGTGGCCTTGCCCGTTGCCGGGCTCGCCTGCCTGGCAAGGGAGGCCCTTCTCTTGTCGATATCTTGCTCATTAGGCTCGATCTTGGTCCCTCTGAGCTGCATGTTGGTTCGTCAAATCTCTTAGCCCTTCAATCTCTGACCTGACACTGGCTTGTCCGTGCACGAGTCAGGGGAAAATGTCCGCCCCTATATATTTTCCCCGATAAAAGCGAACTCTCAAGAGGGCCCATAAACCCTCATCGTGTTAGGGACACAAAATCAAGGAACATAACATCGGTATGATCGAAACTAGGGTGGCAAGAGTGCAACAAAACACCAGGCAAAAGGCCGAGTCTTCCACCCTTTACCAAGTATATAGATGCATTAATTAGATAAGAGATATTGTGATATCCCATGATATCCATGAATCCATGTCCCAACATGGAACAAACTGCAACTGCACCTGCAACTAGCAATGCTATGAGAGGTGCTGAGCAAAGCGGTAACATAGCCAAACAACGGTTTCCTAGGATGCTGGAGAAGGTTAGAGGTTGTTTCATGGCATATTGGGAGGCTTGATAAACAAGTGGTGGATAGCGCGACATAGCAATAGTATCGAGACAACTAGCATAGCAAAGATAGTAGTGAGATCCAAGGTGACGGTCATCTTGCCTGAAATCCCTTAGGAAGAAGACCGAATCCATGAGGAAGATGAACCAACAGCCGAATAAGCACAACCGGAAAGAAACAAACAACACGGTAAACACACAACACATAACATGGCGTGATGCTCATCCAAGTATGATGCATGACAATGCTACATGATGCTACTCATGGCAAGAGATGATGCATACAAGAACAACACATCAAAGCAAGTTTAAATGACACCGGAATCAACATACAACAATTCTGTTAAGTCCCCATATGCAAATTTCGAAATTGGTTCAGATCTGAATAACACATTATGTCGAAGTTGTTAAACAGCAATTTAAAGTGCACCAAGGTGATCTACACGTCTTTTTAGTTAAGTTACATATAAGGTCCATTTAATTCGGAGCTACGACCTAAAAGATATGAGCAAAACAAGTTAAACATAGCATTGATGCAAATGCGAGCTAAACAACATCAGAAACACTCCAAAACAAGGATGCAACAAGGTAACATGGAACTACATGCAAAACAAAGCAAGTTTCATATAGAGCAGGCTCAAAACAGAGCAACGGTTCAACACATACACCTGAAACAAGATATAACAATAATCTGCCCAAAACAGCAACTAGGCACTTTGCAACTATCAACACAACAAAGTACAGTAACTCAATGGGCACAAACTCAACATGCACTTAAAGTACAGATAACCTATTTCAAATATTATTAAGGTTTAGGTTCATAGGCATCAAGATTAATCCCACATGAGCAAAGCAAAAGGCAACTTTATAACACAGATTATGATAGTGAAAACAGGGCATACATGTTAGCACGAATAACATGTTGACATATTGGAGGCATGAAACAAACATGCTACACTGCAATATCATGACAAAAAAAGCACGATATTAAAGTATAGGTTAAACATATCAGAACATGATTAGTAACCATCTCCATATAACATCTAGATCAATGGCATTCGTCAAGACAAGTAAGCAAGTTATAACAGATTCCCAGACTTGGTGAAAAATAGAGAAGGCTGAAAATAGATTCATGATGCACATTTTGAGACAACAAAAGTGTATGCTACAAGAACATTTCATGGCATCAAAGGCATGGCAAGCATGTACATGTCAAGCACTACAAAACATGATCACTGAGCTATTTCTAGAAACCGATAGAACATGCTCAAAACATCATGGCAAGATGGAAAACGATAACAGATTCGCAGACTTGTGAAATAAACTGAACATGGCACGAACAGCAACAAGTAGACATGTTTGCAAGCTTGGTTAACTCAACATAAAGCATATCATGGCAAGTGAATGTAACCAACAGCAAGAACGCATATTTGTGCAACTACTCATGTCAAGATCATGACTGTGCTCCTAAAACATGTTGACTTGATGCTCAAGAGATAATCACACTAAATGATATGAAAAAGACAAATCAACAATTCATGATAACCTCCAGCAGATTATAACATTTAGCACTTATGCAACGACAATTAAGGCATCAAGATGAACAATAACATGCATGTACATGCAACCACCATGAAGAGCATTCAGAGATGAACATTTTGATATATCATGCACGCAAAATGCAGCAACATGCACAAAGTTATGAGCATCACAACAAGCATACATCACATCACAGATCCAGGACATGGAGAGATTTTTACCCCGCGAAAAATTCAACGGAGTGGATCGGTTCGCGGATTGAGTCGGCGGAGGCGGAGCCGATCTGGTCGGAGCAGGGGAGGTCGGTCATGATGGAACTCCCGCGAGGTCGTCGCCGGCGAGGTGTGGAACAGCGCCGGCGGAGCAGATGGATCGAGGGCGTCGGATCCGGCCGGTCTCCCGGCGATAGCAAGCGGACCAAGGTGGTGGGGCTGGCGATCCGGCAAGGCGGCGGGGTGCTGGCATGGCGACGCGCGGTGCTTGGCGGCGGCGGCTCGGTGGCGTGGTACGGGAGGCGCGCAGGCGAGCGGGCAGCGGCGGACGGGCCCCGCGGGCCCACGATGGGCCCGGCGGGCCTCGGCAGCGCGCGTGGTGGAGGAGGCACGGGGTGACGTGGCGGCTCCCGATTGGGCGAGGGGCGGCGGCGGACACGTCCGGCCGTCGGTGAATGCGTCCGGCGGCGGCGGGAGAGGGGGAGACTAGGGTTTTACCCACACGATTATTAAGGTGCGGTTTTCTCCCACATGATTATTGAGGTGAGGTTTTTGCCCACACGATTATGATCCAATGGCAAAGAGCATGGAGGGAGTTTAGATGGGCTAGTGGGCTTTTGAGGAGGGGCGCTTGGCGGCGTCGGCTGGGCATCAAACGACCTCCAGATGGAACACAATTTGACAAGCGGTGTACCGGTGATATACCAAGACTGCTCGTCAACTATCGGCCCATTCCGAGAAAGTTTTTCTCCCGCTCAAGAAACAAGATTTGGGAGGTGCGACGGGTGCATTTATGAGTATCAGAATCCGAAACGGGCAACAGAGAAAATGCCAAACATGACTGGATGCAAGTGTCGAACACCAATGCCAATGCAATGCACATGATGACATGAGAAAGTACAACACGCAAGCAAATGGCATGGCAACAACGGCGAATAACTAGAAGACAGCTGGCGCATCGGACTCGGGGCGTCACACCATCACCCTCCGCCCCCCCCCCACGGGAGCAACCGCGGCATATGCGCCTCCTCCCGGACGAGTGGGCCAGACTGCTGCGCTCAACGGAGCCGCTGACCCTCGAGCACCACTGCCGCGCAACCCGCTGCCTAGGTGGTCATTCCACAGCAGCGTGGGTGCGACATCGCACGTTCAAGCCAGAGATACTTGAGAAGTACGACGGGAGGCTGAACCCGGCAGAGTTCCTGAGCATCTACACCATCGCTGTTCAGGCTGTCGGGGGAAGATATGAGAAGGTGTTATCCGACTACTTCCCCTTGGCCCTCAAGTCCAATGTGAGGTCTTGGCTGATGCACCTACCAGAGAACTCTATTTCATCATGGGCAGACCTGTGCCACGAGTTCATCGGTGCCTTCACCGGTGGCCACCAAGATCCTGACAGGCCTAGTGACCCGCAGCTTCTCCAGCAGAAGGAAGGAGAAACTCTCCGTAAGTATTTACAGAGATTCAGTAATGTTCATAGAAATATTCCAAATATCCATCCAGCAGCCATTATAGCAGCTTTCCAGTCCAATGTAGGCAACAGTCGCATTCGTTCCAAGATGAACGTGCGGTTGCCCAAGACTGTGAAGGAGCTATACACACTAGTGGATAAGTGTGCTCGTATGGAGGAAGGAACGAAGTTGCCCGTAGAGGAAGATTGCACCAATATTGATTCAGAGGATGAGGACGAATCAGCTAGTCGGAGGAAGGGCAAGAAGCACAGTAAGAAGCCAAGAGATAAGGCAGTGATGACCGAGGAAGGTTCAGGCACACCTAGTACCGGCAAGAAGGCCAAGGCTGAGGCCCCCGGCAAGGAAGGTGCCGCTTGCGTTGCCTGCTGGGAAGCCGCTGCCGCCGAGAAAGCTGGGAAAGGTGATGGGTCGTACTGCAAGATCCATCGGACCAAAGGCCACGACCTTTAGGAGTGTTACCAGGTTGAGCAACTTGTCAAGAAACAAAGGGCAGAATATGATAAGTGTGACAAGGAAAAATGTCAGAATGCCGCTGGCAGTAATGGCCGAGGTGGTGAAGCAAATCGCCCCGGCAAACCCTTTTGGAACTAAGGAAAGCACGCCAGGGGTCAAGAGACGGAAATCTGTGGTGATGTGAGTGATGGAGGGGATGAAGAGGAAACCAGTGGCCAAGAGTTTCAAAAGGCCACTGACGCCCTGTGCATTGATGGAGGTGCATCTTTGCACGCCTCTCATCTCCAACTCAAGTGATGGGCATGAGAGATCAATGTTGTGGAACCAGCGCTAGAGGCCCGGAAGGCGCTCTAATGGTCCCGCATGCCCATCATCTTTGACTAAGATGATCACCCTGGCCGCACCACTGCGGTAGGATGTTTGCCATTGTTGGTCTCCCCAACAATTCACAACCTCAAGGTCACAAAGATGCTAGTGGATGGTGGGGCCGGGTTGAATCTGATTTCCCCGGCAGTCATCAACAAGCTTTAGATAGGAGAAGAAGAGCTGGAGGTTACCGGCATGTTTCAAGGAGTTAACCCCGGCAGGAGCCATCCCAAAGGGGAGTTTACGTTGCCAGTGATGTTTGGGGGAGAACTGAACTATCGGACTAAGAAGATTGTGCTTGATGTGGTTGATCTCCCCCCTGCCGTACAATGGGATTCTTGGACGCCCGGCCCTTGCCAAGTTCATGGCAGCATCCCATTATGCTTATAACACCTTGAAGATGCCTGGGCCACTGGGAGTCATCACTATCCTATCAGATGAGAAGGATGCAATTGTTTGTGTGGATAAGATGTACCGGGATGCAGTCGCGGCAGAGGCAGCGATAGCGGCAACTCCCGCCAAGGAAAGCAAAGGAAAGAAGAGGGATTGGAAGCGTGCCCCCTCCGAGTGCATGACACCCGCTGGCGACGTGCCGGAGTGTTCCAACAGCAAGAGATCCAAGGTTGCTGCACCCCAAGTGAAGAAGGTCCCGGCAGGGCTAGTTGGCGTTGATGGTACTTTCACTATCAGCGTCACCCTCGATGACAAATAGGAAAGCACGCTTGTTGCCTTCCTGCGGGCGAATATCGATGTGTTTGCCTCGCAACCATCTGCTATCCCCGGTGTTCCCAGGAAGGTAATTGAGCACCACCTTGCTGTCTGCCCACATGCCCGACCAGTCAAGCAGAATGTCCAGAAGCAGGCCTTGGAGAGGCAGCAGTTCATTGCCGAAGAAATCAAGAGACTGGAGGCAGCTGGTTTGGTCATAGGAGTAATACATCATACATGGTTGGCAAATCTAGTGGTATTCCAGAAGGCTAATGGGAAGTGGAGGCTTTGCATTGATTTCACAGATCTCAACAAGGCCTCCCCGAAGGACCCATTTCCCTTGCCACGCATCGACCAGATTGTGGATTCCACTTCAGGTTGTGATTAGCTCTCCTTTCTGGACGCGTACTCCGGATATCACCAGATCTTCATGTCCGAAGAAGATGAAGAGAATACGTCATTCATCACTCCATGTGGTATGTACTGCTTTATCCGCATGCCATCACATTGAAGAGTGCCAGGTCCACTTTTGCAAGGGCAGTCCAGATTGGTTTTGAGCCACAGTTGCACAGAAATATAGAAGCCTATATGGATGATATCGTGGTCAAGACCAAGGATAAGGCCACCCTTATCCAGGATTTGGAGGAAACATTTGCTAATCTGCGCAAGATCAATTTGAAGCTTAATCCGAGGAAGTGTGTGTTTGGTGTCCCCTCCGGCAAGGTACTTGGTTTCTTCGTGTCCCATGGGGAGATCGAAGCCAACCCCGACAAGATCAAAGCCATCGAGCAGATTCAAGCGCCAAGGATAGTTAAGGATGTGAGGCGCTTGACAGGATGTGTTGTCACGCTAAGTAGATTCATCTCCAAGTCTGTCGAGCGTTCCCTACCGTTCTTTAAAATTTTGAAGAAGGCAGGTGTAGGATAGGAAGTATGTCTAGAGGGGGGGTGATTAGACTACTTGACCAAATAAAAACTTAACCTTTTCCCAATTTTAGTTCTTGGCAGATTTTAGCTAATTTAGGACAAGTCAAGCAATCGTCACATAATTCAAGCAAGCATGCAAAGAGTATATAGGCAGCGGAAAGTAAAGCATGCAACTTGCGAGAATGTAAAGGGAAGGGTTTGGAGAATTCAAACACAGTTGGAGACATGGATGTTTTTCCCGTGGTTCGGATAGGTGGTGCCATCCTACATTCACGTTGATGGAGACTTCAACCCACGAAGGGTAACGGTTGCGCGAGTCCACACAGGGCTCCACCAAAGGGCAACGGTTGCGCGAGTCCACACAGGGCTCCACCCACGAAGGGTCCACGAAGAAGCAACCACCCACAAAGGGTCCACGAAGAAGCAACCTTGTCTATCCCACCATGGCCATCGCCCACACAAGACTTGCCTCACTAGCGGTAGATCTTCACGAAGTAGGAGATCTCCTTGCCCTTACAAACTCCTTGGTTCAACTCCACAATCTTGTCGGAGGCTCCCAAGTGACACCTAGCCAATCTAGGAGACACCACTCTCCAAGAAGTAACAAATGGTGTGTAGGTAATGAACTCCTTGCTCTTGTGCTTCAAATGATAGTCTCCCCAACACTCAACTCTCTCTCATAGGATTTGGATTTGGTGGAAAGAGGGTTTGAGTGGAAAGCAACTTGGGAAGGCTAGAGATCAAGATTCATATGGTAGGAATGGAATGTCTTGGTCTCAACACATTAGTAGGTGGTTCTTTCTCAGAACATATGAGTTGGAATGGTGTGTGTGATCTGATGGCTCTCTCACCGAATGAGAAGGAGGTGGAGGGGTATATATAGCCTCCACACAAAATCCAACCGTTACACAGTTTTCCAATCTCGGTGGGACCGACTCACTAAGCTCGGTCGGACCGAAAATGTAAACCTAGTGACCGTTAGTGATTTTCGGTGGGACTGACATGCAACTCGGTAGGACCGATATGGTTAGGGTTTGGGCATAATGTAATCTCGGTGAGACCGATTACACAAACTCGGTGAGACCGAATTTGGTAATTAGCTAACTAGAGAGTTGGTCAGGCAAACTCGGTGGGACCGATTTGCTCTTTCGGTGAGACCGAGTGGAACTCGGTGAGACCGAAAAGTTACAAAGGGGAAACACTGAGTTTACATTGCAATCTCGGTGGGACCGATTCGCTCTTTCGGTAAGACCGAAAAGTTATGAAAGGGAAACAGAGAGTTTGCAACCCCATCTCGGTGAGACCGAGATCCTTATCGGTAGAACCGAATTGCTAGGGTTTGGCAGTGGCTAATGACAAGTGAAACTCGGTGGTGCCGGATAGGAAGAATCGGTAGGACCGAGTTTGGCTTAGGGTTTAGGTCATATGTGGATATGGGAAAGTAGTTGAGGGTTTTGGAGCATATCACTAAGCACATGAAGCAAGAGGCTCATTAAGCAACACCTCATCCCTCCTTGATAGTATTGGCTTTTCCTATGGACTCAATGTGATCTTGGATCACTAAAATATAAAATGAAGAGTCTTGAGCTTTTGAGCTTGAGCCAATCCTTTGTCCTTAGCATTTTGAGGGTTCCACTTTCACATCCATGCCATGCCAATCATTGAGCTTTCCTGAAATAATCATCTTGGAATAGCATTAGCTCAATGAGCTATATGTTGTTATGAATTACCAAAACCACCTAGGGATAGTTGCACTTTCAATCTCCCCCTTTTTGGTAATTGATGACAACATATAGATCAAAGCTTCGACAAATGATAATAAGCATGAAATATATCGTTGCTTTGAGAAGTATGTGATAAGTAAGAGCTCCCCCTAAATTTGTGCATATTTAAAATTTGCTTTGGACTGCAAATGCACAAAGAGTTAGAGGCATGGGTTACTCTTCCATGTCACATACATCTTGGTGGAGCGCTCAAAATGATAAGAATGAAATACATGCACTCATCACCAAGAATAATGAATGATCACAGGATAGATAAGATAATAGCATTAAGCAAGCATTAAGTGTAGCTTATGATCAAAAGCAAACAAGTTTGAAAAACAACCACCAAATAAAGCAAGAGAGAAAAGCACACTCTCTCTCTCTCTCTCTCGAAGCCTATGATCTATACATCTTCTCCCCCTTTGGCAACAAGTTACCAAAAAGTTCCTAGAAAATGCGTAGCACTAGATAGACGCTCAGGCTTGATCTTCAGGTGGTGGTGGAGTCCGGAACACTCCAAGGACGAAGGCTTCGGTAGATGCTGAAGTAGACGCTGGAGTTGGAGCTGAAGTAGATGCTGGAGCTGGTGGAATTGAGGCTGTAGCTGGTGCTGAAGTGGTGGCTCTTGTGTCAGCAACTGGCACGGCAGATGACCTCGGGCCTCGTGGCACTCTGGCAAAGGTATGAGTGGTAGTCCTGCCTCTCCTCTCCTGCATGTCCTCCTGGAGCTGCTCCACTGCAGACTGAACTTCTGTTACCTTGACATCCAAGTCATAGAACTTCTGTTCCATGATTCTCTCTAGGCTCTGCTGATTCTGAGTGAGAGTGGCCAGACTTTGCTCAATCCTCAGCGTGGATGCAATCAAGTAACCAAGCTGCTCTTGTTTAGTCTTCAAGAAGTATTCAGATGCCTCCTCTTGGGTAGGCATCTTGGCAGCTTTCTCCTTCCTTGCCTTCTCCTTCTTTGCAAATGCTTGGGCAGATGATGGCTCGTTCTCAGTCATGACAACTTGATTGTCCTCGAAATCTGGACGGATGGGCAAATGTTCCTTGTCCAATAAATATATGCCCGTGCCCAACTTGGAGTTGATGAGCTCCTGAATCTGAGGGGCATATCCGCAGCTCCTCTTCTGGTCTGCTGCAGTCCTCTTGATAGTTTCCACTATGAGGCTCATCACCTTGAACTTCTGAGGCACATCAAACACATGTAGCAAGTTGATAGCATGGCCTCTGATCATCTTGTGATCTCCAGACTTGGGCAGTAAGGTGTGCCTTAGTATCCAATTGATCGTCGGGAGTCCTGACAGAAGGTAATGCACAGAGCCAAACTTGAAGGTGTCAAGAACTTCATTGGGAATTTCCTTGTACATATTGGACATGGAGTTGTGGTCCATCTTCTTCTTGGCATAGATATCCAAGTCTTCATCTTGCTCCTCTGGGGCATTAATGATCTGTGCCCACTCAGCCACTGTAGATTGGTACCTTGTACCCTCAGACATCCATGTGATCCTCCCATCTGGATAAAAGTGAGCCGTGGAGTAGAACTGCATGATAAGCTCCTCGTTCCACTTTGTGAGCTTCTGCCCAACAAAATCGGCTACTCCACAAGCTATGAAGCTGTCTTGCACTCCAGGATAGTGCTCCTCATTGTCCTTGATGTATGTCCAATAAACCCAACGCATATCACAGACAATGGGCTTCTTATCTAACAGCACAGTCTCATAGAAATCCTGCTGCTCCTTGGTGTGAAACCTGTAGTCCACGGCAGTCCTTCTCCTTGAAGCATACGGGTCTGCTTCTCTCCATTTTCTCAGCCCTGAATCTCTCCTGAGCTTCATGTCCTCAGCCACAGGATGAGCATCGTTGTGGTCTGGGATCTTGGGCTTTAGCTTTCTCGGGACATTTTCTTCTTCTTCTTTAGCAACAGTCTCAGGCACTGGGGCCTTGTTCTTTTCAGCTGCAGGAATGCTCCTTGTATTCCTCTTTGGTTTTGGCTTGGAGGCAGCTTTGGGCTTAGATGCAGTAGCCCCTGACCTTATGGCATCACCCATTAGCTTGGGTGCCTTGGGCGCTGGTGCAGCTACCTCTTCTTCCTCTTCTTCTTCCATGATGGAAGCTTTGCCAAGCACTCTAGCCACAGTCTTCTTCACCCTTTCCTTTCTTTTCTTGCCCTCAGCTGCAACTGGCTCTTAGGGAGTGGGCTTCTCAATTGAGGCTCTAGCCTTTAACATGGGCTGCCTGCCTGCTGGCCTTTTGATTTTCAGACCTGGCTTAGTGCCTTGAGCTGGCTCAGTTCTCTTGGAAGTGGCCTCTTCCTCTGCCACATAGTCCTCATCTTCAGAGTCTGAAGTTTTCTTCTTCCTTTGTCTTGTGGCAGCCTTTGGCAAATTGCTAGGAGTGCTCCTGCTGCCTTCATCAGATGAACTGGAGGGACTAGTGCCCTCACTCATCACCACTTACTGCTCTGACATATTTTGGCTATCACTTTGATCAGACATGCTGCAAACCGACTGCTGACCCTGTGAATAGATTATAGATGAGGTAGAAAGGATGAGCATCACAAAATGCAAAGATTTTTGCAAAAAGAATTATCCAAAAACTTAGTTTTAGTTTCCTACTGAAATCATCTCGGATCTACCGATTTTCAAACTCGGTGATACCGAAGCAGTTTTGGAACCTAAACTAGTGAACTCGGTAGGAACGAGTCACAGTTCGGTAGCACCGAGACTGCTAGGGTTTCACACAATTCCAAAATCGGTCACACCGATAAGTAATTCTCGGTCAGACCGAGTCTCACTTGTGCAATGGCATAAGCCAAATTGGTGGGACCGAGTTTTTCAACTCGGTGGGTCCGAGATGGTTTTGGCAGAAACCTAAACCTAGAATTTTCGAATCAAACCTAATCTACGGGCGTTTTGACTGGATAGAAGTTTCTCAAACGTGGCAAGAATCAATATGATCACAATGTGCTAGGAATCAAATTGAGGAATAGCACATAGATCAAGTCCATACCCTAGTTCGTCGGGGACTTACTACGGCGGCAACGGCGGGGCAGAATTCCCATTGACGGCGACGGATACCAGCGACTGGAGGCTGCTGGCGGCGAGAAGACGGTCCGGAGACCTCGAGGGCAGAGCAGGCTATCGCGCGGGCGAAGGGATTCGGAGAAATTTCCAAATTTTGCCCGTGACTATATATAGCCCGACCCTATCGGTGTGACCGAGTGGAACGACTCAGTGGCACCGAGATTCATAACTACGTGCAGTTACTGAAACTCGGTGTGACCGAAAAGTTCAAATAGGTTGCACCGAGATCGAAAAACTAGATCAACTTAATGATCTCGGTAGGACCGAAAGTGGAGTATCGGTCAGACCGAGAATCATAAAGAGGTTTTGGAAGTTTAAGTCTATGACGAATCGGGGACTCCGAGCGCTCCTCACACAGAGTGGTTCGAATCTGACTTGATCAAATTTTGTGATGCAGCATGAATAGAGTTTGAGACGAGAAAAGCATAGATAGCTAGAGGAGGTTCTTAGGCATTCTTGTCCATCCACTTGGCAAAAAGAAATAAAACCGAACAATCAAAACAACAAGTGGATGTCCTCGAACGAGTAAAATATGCAACCAGCATGCTCACACAATAAGATGGCAAATGAAATATGTGGCAAGGCATGCACAACCAATACTAGCATCTATCAAGCAATTTGCGATGACTAGGTCATCTATGTATGAGTATATTGACTTAGGAGTCAAGTGAGAACACTTGATCATAGGTCATACTCATCGTTTAAGCCCAAGTGGGGTTACCACTTTTACATAAAGCATTGTTGTGTTCACATCTTTAGAGTTGCTTTAGCTCAAGTCTTAGAGTAAAGCTCCCCCTAGATGTGATATCCCCCCCTAAGAGGGATGAACTAACCTTGGGTTTTGTCGATGATGACTTCATGTAGATATTGAAGATGTGGATGCTCAATGTTGATGTAGATCTCTTGGAGCTATCCATTTGAGTGAATTGCACTTTCAATACCTACATGGGTTAGTCCCACAAGGAACAAACAAGGATATCCATAGACATAGAGTGATGCACACAAAAGATGATGTCCATGAAAACTTTTAGGTTACCTTGTCCCTTGTCTTACCAACAAGAGGGTTTGTGACTCCTTGAACTAGTGCAAGATGTGGAAGTTGATTGCACTTGTTCTTGCCAAAATGATAAGAGTAAAGTATGTTGGCGGAGTCACCCTCAAGAACTCTCTAGTTCTTCTTCTTTTGGATCCACATCATCTTGATGGGAATCCTTGGAGTTGTAGTCGTACTTGATGAAGTGGAGCTTGAAGTAGTCTTGGGAATCCACTTGACTAAGGTCTTCGGAGCTTCTTCAAATGCATCAATTTCCTATTGAAGCTTGTCCTTGCCTTTTTGCTTGTAGTCTTGTGGTGGAAGATCATCTTGAGCTTGTGTCCCCTTGAAAGAAGTATCATGTTGAGGGACAAACTTTGTCTTGGGGTATTGATCTTCTTCCCACTCAACTCCATTGGCATTGAACTTTTGTTCAAAACCAACACCTTGATTCTTCCGGTGCATTCCTTGCTTGCGCACAATTCCCTCGAATTGCTTACTCCCGGCAAGGCTTTTGTACACTCCTTTCTCTATAATTCCCTTCAATAAACTATTTTCTTGCTCAAGTGTAACTTGGCTAAGAGAATCATTAGTGGAATCAAGAGAACTACTAGAAGCAACAATATTGGATTTAACATGATCATTGTTACTGCTAGAGGAAGAATCTTTCTCGTTAGACTTGACTTGAGGCATGTAAGTGGATAAGAGTAAACGCTTGGCAATGTAAGAAGAACTTTTCTTGCGGAGATCATCATTGATTGCTTTTAAGAACTCATGCTCTTGCTCAAGATTGAGCTTTTCAAAGCGTAATTTCTCATGAGCTCTTAAAAGTTCTCGATGATCTTCGAAGATAGTGCCATGAGCTAACTTAAGAGTTTTTAGTTCTTTAGTTAGAGCCTCAATCTTCTCCTTATCATTGTCATTCGTTTTATCTTGATTAGCATGTTTAATTGACACTTCATCATAGTATTCATCACTAGAGTTGTCAACAAGCAAATCATCACCTAACAAGTCATCTTCATCACTATTGAAATCAACATACTCGGGGTGTGTTACCTTAGGACCTTTGGCCATGAAGCATCTTCCAATTCCTTCATTTGGTGAGTCAAATATGTCGTAGGAGTTGGTTGACACAAGTGCTAGACCGGCAACACCTTCATCTTGAGTATCTTCGGAGTCGGAGTGATAACTTTTCTCGGAGTGGCTGTCGGAGTCGGAGCCGGATACCCATTCACCAACATGAGCTTGATGTCTTCGTCTTGTGTAGCTCCTTGATGATTTTTCCTTCCTTTCCGAATCCTTGCTTCTCCGTGAGTATCTTCATTCATAATGATCATCTCTACTCCTTCTCTCTCTTGGTGATGATTCTTTGCTTCTTCTTTTTGGAGAATCTTCTCTTCTCTTGTAGGGAACCGTACACTCATTGGAATAGTGTCCGGGTCTTCCACAATTGTAATAGTTTCGCTCTCGACTAGAAGATCTTTTGTCATTGTAGGACCTTGACTTGGAGCTTCTATCTTTGCTTCTACTCTTGTAGAACTTGTTGAAGTTCCTCACCATTAAGCTCAATTCTTCATTGAAGTCTTGTTTCTCACTCGATGATGTAGGGGCTTCACATGAGGCTTTATAGGCACCACTTGATTTGTTGTGAAGTTCCTCTTTATCCTTAAGTGACATCTCATGAGCAACAATTCTTCCAATCACCTCCGTTGGCTTGAGATCTTTGTAGTTGGGCATCATTTGGATCAATGTGCACACGGTATCATATTTTCCATCCAAGGCTCTTAGAATCTTCTTGATGATGAATCTATCGGTCATCTCTTCACTTCCTAAGCTGGCAATCTCATTTGTGATGAGAGCAAGCCTAGAGTACATCTCAGCGACACCTTCACCATCCTTCATCTTGAACTTGTCAAGTTGGCTTTGAAGTACATCCAACTTGGATTCCTTGACGGAGTCGGTACCTTCGTGCATATCAATCAAAGTGTCCCAAATTTCCTTTGCATTCTCAAGGCGGCTGATTTTGTTGAATTCTTCGGGGCACAATCCGTTGAAGAGAATATCACAAGCTTGAGCATTGTATTGCAACATCTTCAACTCATCCGCGGTAGCTTCACGGTTTGGTTCTCTCCCGTCAAAGCAGTCACCTTGCAAACCAACACACACAATAGCCCAAACGGCGGGGTTATGTCCAAGAATATGCATTTCCATTTTATGCTTCCAACTAGCAAAGTTAGTACCATCAAAGTAAGGACCTCTACGGTGATAATTTCCCTCACTAGACGCCATACTCTCCTAGGTTGTGAAACCAAGGCTATGACCACCAAAAGCTATGGAGATCAAAGCAAATGGAGACCAAAGCTCTGATACCACTTGTAGGATCAGAAGTATGTCTAGAGGGGGGGGGGTGATTAGACTACTTGACCAAATAAAAACTTAACCTTTTCCCAATTTTAGTTCTTGGCAGATTTTAGCTAATTTAGGACAAGTCAAGCAATCGTCACATAATTCAAGCAAGCATGCAAAGAGTATATAGGCAGCGGAAAGTAAAGCATGCAACTTGCGAGAATGTAAAGGGAAGGGTTTGGAGAATTCAAACACAGTTGGAGACACGGATGTTTTTCCCGTGGTTCGGATAGGTGGTGCTATCCTACATCCACGTTGATGGAGACTCCAACCCACGAAGGGTAACGGTTGCGCGAGTCCACACAGGGCTCCACCCAAGGGCAATGGTTGCGCGAGTCCACACAGGGCTCCACCCACGAAGGGTCCACGAAAAAGCAACCACCCACAAAGGGTCCACGAAGAAGCAACCTTGTCTATCCCACCATGGCCATCGCCCACACAGGACTTGCCTCACTAGCGGTAGATCTTCACGAAGTAGGCGATCTCCTTGCCCTTACAAACTCCTTGGTTCAACTCCACAATCTTGTCAGAGGCTCCCAAGTGACACCTAGCCAATCTAGGAGACACCACTCTCCAAGAAGTAACAAATGGTGTGTAGGTAATGAACTCCTTGCTCTTGTGCTTCAAATGATAGTCTCCCCAACACTCAACTCTCTCTCATAGGATTTGGATTTGGTGGAAAGAGGGTTTGAGTGGAAAGCAACTTGGGAAGGCTAGAGATCAAGATTCATATGGTAGGAATGGAATGTCTTGGTCTCAACACATGAGTAGGTGGTTCTTTCTCAGAACATATGAGTTGGAATGGTGTGTGTGTTCTGATGGCTCTCTCACCGAATGAGAAGGAGGTGGAGGGGTATATATAGCCTCCACACAAAATCCAACCATTACACAGTTTTCCAATCTTGGTGGGACCGAATCACTAAGCTCGGTCGGACCGAAAATGTAAACCTAGTGACCGTTAGTGATTTTCGGTGGGACTGACATGCAACTCGGTAGGACCGATATGGTTAGGGTTTGGGCATAACGTAATCACGGTGAGACCGATTACACAAACTCGGTGAGACCGAATTTGGTAATTAGCTAACCAGAGAGTTGGTCAGGCAAACTCGGTGGGACCGATTTGCTCTTCCGGTGAGACCGAGTGGAACTCGGTGAGACCGAAAAGTTACAAAGGGGAGACACTGAGTTTACATTGCAATCTCGGTGGGACCGATTCGCTCTTTCGGTAAGACCGAAAAGTTATGAAAGGGAAACAGAGAGTTTGCAACCCCATCTCGGTGAGACCGAGATCCTTATCGGTAGAACCTAATTGCTAGGGTTTGGCAGTGGCTAATGACAAGTGAAACTCGATGGTGCCGGATAGGAAGAATCGGTAGGACCGAGTTTGGCTTAGGGTTTAGGTCATATGTGGATATGGGAAAGTAGTTGAGGGTTTTGGAGCATATCACTAAGCACATGAAGCAAGAGGCTCATTAAGCAACACCTCATCCCTCCTTGATAGTATTGGCTTTTCCTATGGACTCAATGTGATCTTGGATCACTAAAATATAAAATGAAGAGTCTTGAGCTTTTGAGCTTGAGCCAATCCTTTGTCCTTAGCATTTTGAGGGTTCCACTTTCACATCCATGCCATGCCAATCATTGAGCTTTCCTGAAATAATCATCTTGGAATAGCATTAGCTCAATGAGCTATATGTTGTTATGAATTACCAAAACCACCTAGGGATAGTTGCACTTTCAGCAGGGCCAATGAAGTGGACCCCGGAAGCAGATGCAGCTCTCCAGGAATTGAAGGCCTACTTATCATTTGTGCCTACCTTGCTTGCGCCCAAACCCCAAGAACCATTGTTGGCAAACTTAGCGGCAACCAACCAAGTGGGCAGTGCGGCCTTGGTAGCGCAGCAAGAAGTGGATGAGGCAGAAAGTGAGCAGAAAACAGCAGAGGCAGATAAGGATGAGGACAGCAATGAGAACGACCCCAAGGATGCGGCGAGGAAGAAAGTGGTGCAGCGCCTAGTGTACTTCATCAGCTCCTTGTTACAGGGGGCTTGATCGAGGTACTCTAGTGTGCAGAAGTTGATCTTTGGCCTCGTTATGGCCTCAAGGAAACTGTGCCACTACTTCCATGCCCATGAGATCACGGTTGTCATTCGTTTTCCGCTGCAAAGGATACTCCGAAACCCTAAGGCTACTGGCAGAATAGTGAAGTGGGGTTTGGAGTTATCTAGCTTTGGTTGGAAGTTTCAGAGAACGCCAACTATTCAGAGTAGGGCACTGGCAGAGTTTATTGCAGAATGGACGCCAACCCCTGATGAGGAAATAACAGAGATGACTATCTCCGACAATGAAACCCCCCAAGAATGGATTATGTATTTTGATGGTGCTTTTTCCCTACAAGGTGCAGGGGCTGGCATGCTTCTTGTTGCCCCCTTCGTGGAGCAATTGAAGTATGTCTTCCAAATGCTTTTTTCCTGGGAAGAAGCCACCAACAATACAGCTGAGAACGAAGGGCTCCTTGCCGGGCTCAGGATTGTAGCAGAATTGGGAATCAAGAAGCTGATCATTCCAGGAGATTCATAGCTTGTGGTGAGACAAGTCAGCAAGGATTATCAAAGTCCATTGATGGAAGCATACATCGAGGAAGTGAGGAGATTGGAGGAGCACTTTGAAGGGTTGTGAACAGAGCACGTACCCCATGTAGAAAACAGCATAGCAGATCACCTATCAAAGTGTGCTACGCAGAAGCTTCCTGTGGAACCAGGAACTTTTGTTCTCCGTCTCTCTCAGCCCTCTGTATCACCAGCAACAATGGCCTCGAAAAGGAGAAAGTTGGACTACGGTAAGCCTCTCCTGGTTGAGCCGTCCGCTCCCAGCAGAGACCCTACCGGAAACAACTCCTCACAGCCTGCCAGACCACCCCCTCCAGTCGGGCCCATGGACATCGCGAGCAAGGACGGTGCTCCTGCAACAGAGGAGGTGCCGCTAGTCCTTGTTGCCGAGCCCCAGGCTCCAAATTGGGCAAGGCACATCCTCCACTTCCTCCAGACCGGAGAACTCCCCGGCGACCAAGATGAAGCTGAAAGAGTAGCCCGGAGAGCTAGTATGTATCAGTTTGTCGATGAAACTCTATACAGAAGGAGGTCCAACAGTGTGAAATTGATGTGTGTCTGCCGGGAGGACGGAGAGGAACCACTGGCTGAGATTTACAAAGGAATGTGCAGCTCCCACATTGGATCAAGGAAATTAGGTGGGGAAGAATTCCGGCAAGGATTCTATTGGCCCACAGCCCTCCAAGATGTGGTCGCGCTCGTCACGACATGTGAAGCCTGCCAGTTCCATTCCAAAAAAACACACCTGCTTGCCCAAGCTCTTCAAACAATCCCTCTAGCATGGCCATTTTCGGTCTGCGTACTCGGTATCCTCGGCCCCTTCCCCTGAGCAATCTGGGGCTTTGAATTCTTGTTCGTCGCCATCGACAAGTTTACAAAGTGCCCGGAATTGACTGCCGTGAGGAAGGTGACTGCTTAGTCAGCTATCAAGTTTTTGAAAGAATTGGTGTGTCATTTTGGAGTTCCGGCAAGGATCATCACCGACAATGGCACAGAGTTCGCGAGTCACACCTTCATGCAATATGTTCATACCCTCAGATGCAAGATGTCATTTGCCTCGGTGGCACACCCCCGGAGCAATGGACAGGCTGAGAGGGCGAACGCTGAAGTGCTACGTGGACTCAAGACAAGAACCTTTGATATGTTGCAGAAGCACGTCAGGCGGTGGATCGAGGAGCTGCCGGTAGTTCTCTGGTCCCTCAGAACGACACCTAACTGAGCTACCGGGCAAACTCCCTTCTCCTTGTTCTATAGGCAGAAGAAGTTATCCCCACGGAACTCATTTATGGGTCTCCTCTAGTGTTTGCCTACGATGAAGTACTGCAAGATCAGCACCGGCGTGATGACGCTGTGCTACTCGAGGAGAACCGTCTCCGGGCTGGTACGCGTGTTGCATGCTACCAGCAAGCCCTGCATCACTATCATAGCCGCAGGGTCCATGCCCGGTGTTTTGAGGAAGGTGACCTTGTCCTTAGGCGCGTTCAGTCTGGCAAGGGTACACACAAGTTGTCACCAAAGTGGGAAGGCCCTTATCAGGTGGTACGAGTCACCAGACCTGGCGCAGTCCATCTGGAGACCGGAGATGGCACTCAATTGCAAAACTCATGGAATATTGAGCATCTCTGCAAGTACTACCCGTAAGGCGCGGCAGTCGGGCAGGCCCGGCAGCCACCCTTTTGTACAGGCCTTGCCTCAGCTGCATGTAACCCCTTGTACAAAGCCGGGGTGATGACCCCGTGCAAGAGAAAATAAAGAAGCGCTTTAGGGGGCAACTAAGATTGCATGCATGCATGAGCACACCCAGATCACCGCATAAGCATATCATGAGCATTTGCATATGCATATAGATAAGATTGCATCATGCATTCAACTACATGGAGTTGCAGATTCCTGCCGTGAACTTGGCTTCGTCAAGGAATTGAGAAGATGCCCCGGCACTACAATCCCCCGCAATCCAAACAGATAACTTCTACCTCTTGTCCATTAGTGTTTTGTAAGCTATAACTTTGCATGAGAAAACCTTGCTTCTCTTTTGAGACTTAGGTGCTCCCATCCATGACTCAAACGTTGCTTCGGTCAGGATGGTCGTAGTGGCCTTTGGTAAAAAGAAGTTGGCGGGGGCTGGCCTCTTTGTCTGTTCCTTAGCAGACGTGGCTCTCCGGTAGACAAAGAGGGTGCCGGCAGGATAGCCTACTAGGGAAAACTCGTTTAGTTGCAGTAAAGAGGCATTCCACCTCTGCATGGACATATACATGCACAGGTTCCCGGAAAGGTTCATCTTTTTCATTCATATGCTAATACAAGTACAAGCATTACAGAACACAAAGATGAACTCGAGGGATTACATTATTTGAATTAAAATTTGGCGATTGCCAACATATTTAGGATTGAAAAAAGGTAAGCGCCCCGTTACGCCTTTGCCCATGTCCATCTCCTGTAGGAACAGGTCGAAGGGGCCGGAGACGGGCATAGGTGGGATTCGGCGCCTCCCCAGGATCAGGACGGCACTCGCTCCCCGGCAGGGAGGAAGAAATCAGACGATAGGCGTGGATGGTGACGCTGCCGGAGGACCAGACGGGGGACACGGAGTCACCGGCAAACATGACTCGTTGGAACGGTCGTCCCCGTTCTTGACGTGTCGTGGGTTGTCGCTACCGTCCGCACCACTACCGCCCAAAGGCCCCGGTGCACCCATCGCGCTGGACACCATGCTCTCTGGTCCTTCCCACAGAGATCATGGTCGTCCCCAGGAGCCCTAGCGTTAGAAGTCACCGCACGCCCCGAGGACTCATGCAACAGCAGGGAGCCTTCCTGCGTGATAGAAGGACGGCGCCTAGGAGGAACCAGATTCGCCCCTATCAGCGACGAATCCATTCCATGACCCCTCCCTAGCGCCATGAAGGGAAGAAGAATGAGGAGTGATCGACTTCCACACGCCATGCCTACTTCAAGCTGCGACACGGTGTCGCTCGCATCCCCTCCCACTGAAGTCAAGGCCATCGGTGACCTGGCAACAAGTCACCGGGGTTGCCACTCCCGGCACCGCGCCGCCCGAGTCGTCCCCTCAGATCCAAAGAAGACCCCAAGCAGAGGCCCGGAGGCTGGCATAGGACCCTTTCTTCGACATAGCCAGCAGAAGTGAAAGATAAAAGGAGGGGGAATGCAAAGATGGATGACTCTGCCCTCCTCTGCCCCTTCCTTTTATAGGCAGGACGAGGACGAGGGCTGCTCCATCAACGGGCAGCCATCGTCCTGCTCACGCCAATTCAAGACGACCGAGCCCTCGGCATGATGCTCTGCCATGCCACGCGCCTCCGTTGCCTACCCTGCGTGATGCATGCAACATGTGTGGCTAAGAATAAGGGCGTGATGTGGGAAGAGTAAATTGGTAGTTTATACCCCGTGTATTAAAGTCATTCACAGGCCATTACTGGAGCGACCCCACCACTATTGGCTTTACACCACATGCGGGGAAACTGGATACTGGCCCAAAATCAAGGTTGATGAAGAAGCAATGAAGACCATAAGGGACCGACCCCTTCAGCAACCCTGCTTGTGCACTTATTAGGCCCTACCCCGACAATGCTCAGCAGCGCGTTCGAGGCAGGCCCGGGGGCTTCTGTCGGTGCAACAAACCCTGGGTCTGTTTCCCAGACTTTGCACATGCACGGAAACAAGATTGAAGCATAAACCCAAGCCAGGATACATGAAGTCAAGAGATTCGAAGAACCAGCATGAAGCTTAGAGAGACTAAGGCCAAGCCAGAGAAGCAAGATATCACCAGGAGAAGGGCCTCCCTTGCCGGACAGGCGAGCCCGGCAAGGGGCAAGGCCACCCCCAGAAGCAGATGACCAAGACACCCCGGCAGGGCCCTTCCGGGGCTCGCGGAGGCAAAGCTGCCTCACCAACCACTCCAAGCACGACCCACATCGTCCATCAGTGTAGTGTCAAGCCGCAAAGTGATTAAGTGGCAGCCGGTCACCACATGGCAGCCATTTCCTACAGAAGGAACCCACAGATGACACCCGTCCTGTGACATGTCAAGAAAACAGGCGCCGAGCTGGCAAGATAGCCCGGCAAGGCTTGTCGGGCAATCAGTGATGTGACACTAAGAGGTGCATTTAATGCGCCCTATCAGCCCGCAGAGTTAGGTATGATAGCATAGTTTGCTATCATATCAGTGTGTAATGACTACTTTGCCATTGTGGCGACCCCTTGATCTATAAAAGGAGGCCCATGGCTACCGTCGAAAGGGTTGGAAAGTTGATGAACTCACACCCCCATACGCGCGTAGTTGCTACTGCCCTTAGGCAACCCCTGCCGGGTAAGTGTACTATGCTTCGCCACCTCCATTCCACCATCAATCCACCAAAGCAGGAGTAGGGTTTTATGCCTCACGGGGCCCGAACCTGGGTAAATTGCGTGTGTGCTCTCTGTCGTGCTGCTGCGCGTTGGTCTGCTCTTTGTGCAACACAACGTCCCCCTGCCGAACCAGCAATGGCCCCCTGGGTCCCAAAGGTGTTCGCGGATATGTCGTGACAACCATGGACCTTGAATATTTTAATGGTACATACAAAATCCCATAATGGGGCATTCATAGTGAGCCTCGCAAAACATAATACAATGATTTCTTTGCTAGCATCACTATGGGAGAAACAAGAAATATCACACAAGCTACCATAGGGAGCATTCACTTTCCTGCCATACATTATTTTCCTCTCTTCATAGGTAGATGCATTAATGCTAAACATGATCATAGCCACCTTTGTGCATCGGATCTTAGTATCCTCAAGTGTGCGGTAATGGGTGATAAACTATATAACTTGGGGGCTATTATTGCAAGGAGGCTACATCTTAATGCCAAAGATGGAGACCTTTTTGGTGGTATATTCGCCACCCATTTAGCTAATTATCTTGGGGTACCTATAAGGGAGAATGACCTTGAGTTACCACCTACTTTTATTGATTATAATGCTATGGTACGCTCTACCAATTTCTTGAGAGGAACGAACAGTCCCTCCTGTATCGACTAATCTTTGATAGGCAGCATGTTGTCCATATTACGCTTCCCGCTTCTGCCTTCTTTAACTTTTTCGGGAAAAACAGAGATACTTCATAACTAGGGAGGAGGCAGATGAGTATGAGAGAGAGGTGGAGATCGCTCTCCTCCACGCTACAGCCCTTCAGGTAGTAGCCACCACATCCCAGTAGAACCCCGACTACAACTTTGGCTATCCGCCAGGCCAGCCGTGGCCATAGACCAACTTAGGCCAAAAGCCTAAGCTTGGGGGAGTACGTATTTCTCACCGACATTACATTTATGTTCACACACTCATTCCAGTTGTCGGTGTTCACACTTTTTCATTGTATTATCCATGCTAGTTTATTTTCTTTTTCCTGCTTTCTTCCTATGTGTTTGAAAAATGTTGAGAAAATTCAAAAAAATTAGTTGCAGCTTCTTTTTGGTTTTCCTATTCTTGTTTAGTAGTAGCATTAAAGAAAACCCAAAAAGGTTTCTCATTCATCTTTTGCTTGTTGGGAGCTTTCCCATGTAAATAGATTTTTTTCTCGTTCTTGTTTTGCTTTCTTAAGAAAATATTTCAGTGTGTTTATTTGAAATTCTTTTTCCTTTCTTTGGGTCGAGAGGAGAAGACCATGATGAAAATGTGATGAGGACATGGCTACCACAGTTACAACCATATCCCCTGCTATTTTACCTCTTGGAACAATTACTAGAGCTCGCATACGCCAATTAAATTATCAGGTACTTTCGTTTCTTGGTAATGTTTCAAGTGTTCATGAGAATATGATGCTGCCTAACTTAGATACATTTGTGTTGCTACCAATTGAAGGGGCTAGCACGGACAAGAAGGATGAACATTGGAGCATCGTCAAGCACGGAGATGAAAGCGTGTGCGAAGAGAACAAGTACAGAGGTTCAAGTGGAGATTTTCGCACTATGAAGCCACCATGATGACATACAAGAAGATGGACCAAATATACAAGATGGCCATTCATAAATTTCGTCCATAGCTTATTATTGGTGTTTGAGCCACCTCATTCTGGGCCAGGCCCATGTAATGTATTTTTAGAGTCCATACTGTCGGGGAAATGACTTAGGAGGTGTTTTAGTCCCACCTTGCCTAGGGTGGACGAAATCCCCTCTCTTTTCCCTATAAATACAGCCCTTAAGGCACCATTTAGTCTTCAATTTTATTTAGTTAAAAGTTAGCCATTTCTACAACTTCGTATGCTTCGTTTGTGTCCAACGACCAGACCAAGACCGCTTATGAAACCCTAATTTTATCAATGCATCATCCACATTCGCAATATTCAGATTGCTTTATCATATTCTTACTCGTTCTTTGATTGCCTGCAGGAATAGACCTTCGTGGCCAGGTTGATCGTGCTCCGGCGTGGTCAATAACCTCTCGGAGTTGGTTTAGCGATTGCTAAGGCACAACGTCGTGCATGTTTGTAGTCGGATCGTCAAAGTCGTCTCCACCAAATCAATAGTTATCATCTCATTGAAAAATCGAGATACCCCACCTCTATCAAGTGGTAACAGTTTTCAGGTTGCTTGGTGAGATTTTACAGTTTACCATAGTTTAGATCGCATCTGTCATTCATACCCACAGTCCATGAAAAACCCAAGAAAAAGTTAGATTAGTTCATTCATGTCCCACACAGTCTGAGCCTTTCGCTATTATCACTTAGTTTTTGCATTGTTGAATTTTCGGTTGCATCGTGTGTCGAGTTGCTGGTTTTAATGTCTAAACTTTTAGAGTTTTGAGTTTTAGTCACATTTTGTTCACGTCACGTCCGCTCACACCATCATCCACTTCTTTGTCATCTTCTGCTGCTACTTATTTTCGTTGCCACTGCTGTCGCCATCACCACCATCCGTCTGCTTTTGTCGTTCATCGCCGTCATCACATTAGTTCCTTGGAGCCTGATTCATCTTGCGAAAAAAGTTTGCAGAAGAAAAAATCTGGTCGGTTCGCAAGGAGAATCCATCTATTGATTTTCCCTACTTTGTTGGCTAGAGCATCATAGTTGCCACGTTTGAAACTTGGAGAAAGGAAAGGGAGAAAGGGGAAATCAGATCGGTTAAAAAAAGCAAAAAAAGGCAAGTTTGGTGCGGCCAAGGAGAAGGCACAGAGAGTTTGGAAGGCATTAAAGGTTGGTAGGAACGATTTGTCTTTCACGTGAGTTGTTTGCTTTTGGAAGGAGATCAATATTTAATACTCCCTCTGTTCATTTTTATAAGGCGCTGAAGAATTTCAGACAGCGTGCAAAGTAGCCTATTTTTAATTGTCTGAAATGACTTACAAAAGTGAACGGAGAGAGTAAGAAATCTACATGTAAATCAAGGAGAGTTATTAGTTTTCACGTTTGGACTTAAAAAAGAGAGTAAGAAAAGTTGTGTTCGGATCTATTTCCGTTAGGACTTGTAGTTTGTTTGGAAAGAGAGAAAAAGGAGGAGAAGATAAAGGATTTCGCCCTATCTTTGGAAAGTGACCAGTGCAAAAAAAAGGGGGGCTGATTCCATTGTGTTTCCTAAGGAAAATAAACAAGTCGTGCAGATTTGTAAGGAAAGAAAAATATTGGCCTGGTTTCCCAAAATAAGAGCTTCCATTTTTGGCTGGGGAGATTTCGTTGGTAAAAAAGAGAGGTTCAGCCACATCTTTTTGGAGGTCTTGTTTGGACTAATTTGAGTGGAAACCGTACCAGATTCATTTTTGGGAAGGAAAGTCTTGAACCGCGGAGATTTACTTGATATAGTTGCTTTTATTCGTTGAAAAGATTTTTATTTTGTGATTTGATACACGCCTAGATCTGGGGCGTCGAGAGAATAAAAACAGCTTCCTGCAAAAAAGAGAATTAGAACAGCAAAAAAAGGCTACTGATATTTAACAAATTTCCCTAGCGTGGTTCTTACCTTTTGTACGGAGAGAGAGAAAAGATTTGGAAGGAAAGAGTTTTAAGGATATTTGGAAAGAGAGATAGAAGGCAAGAAATACAATAAAAGGAGATATAGCTGATCGACCATCTTGGCTAATCCGAATCTTACGAAAGTTCAGAAATAAAAGGAGGACAACCCTGCCCAGTTTGGTTGACTTGGAAAGTAGTGACCGATGAGAAAAAAACGATCTTGTGTGTCTATCTTGGAATCTTTGATGTGACAGCTTGACACGTCACATCTTTTTGAAGATTGTGCTAGTGTTGTTTGGGAAGTCAAATCAGTATTTTTTCCACCCAGATCCTCTTGTACGGTTGAAGAAAGTAGGAGAGCAAGACAATTTCATGGCCCAAGTTTCAAGGAAAGTACGTAATTGGGAAGGTTGGATTTGGCCTTGTACTACTTGGAACACTGAGATCAGGCAATATAGACGAAAAAAACTGCAGGACGCATTCATTAGATATACAAACTGGAAGGAGAAAGAATAAGCAAGTTTATTCCAGCGCTTGAAAAAAAAAAGATTCGATTGGAGGTTTCCAAGTCTGGACACGTTTGTTTTTTTGTCACTTCAGCTTGGTCTGTCTCCAATGCTCGTTTATTATTGTTCAGTGCGTGGATTCGTCTGTCTTATGCTCGCATCTTTAATATAGTCTAGTCTAGGACCAGCACTTGACTACTTTGAGTGATTATTTAGCTTACATTAACTAACATGGTTGTAGCATTTTTTCCACATATATAAAGCCAACCCAGCTCAACATATTTCTACACCGTGTATACATACGTTCACCTGGCAATTGTTTTACCCAATTTTTGAAGTTACTTGACACCGTTGGTTGCCGATAACCGTCTGCTGCATTGGTAAGAACTTGTAAGACTTTGATTTTTGCTCTATTGTGAGCGTTTTACCACCACATCCAAGTAGTTCGTAGGAACATTATTCTTAGATTTTGTTTCTTGTTTCTATTAATCATGGTAAGTTCTAGAGTCGGTTGGACTTCATCGATCATAGGAGACGTGCCATCACCTTAGAAAATACAACCACCATCACAAGTGGTACAAAAACGTTCGAATGTGCACAAATAGGTTCTTGTTTCCATGCCACCTTTTACTGGTCGCTTTAAGCCTGATTTATATGTTGAATGGGAGTTCGAAATAAATGCTATACTTGCTTCTCATAATTTTTGTGAACATCAAAAACTTAAGGCCGCAGTTGGTACTTTCATTGGTTTTGCTACTGTTTGGTGGAGTGAACATTGTCGGTTATACCCTGATTATGTACCTAATACTTGGGATGATTTAAAACTTGTCATGAGAGATAGATTCGTTGATATTTACTATACTCGTGGCATGCTTAAAAAACTACAACATTTAAAACAATGTAGTGACACCGTAACAAAATATTATGATGATTTACAAACTACCTTGTTTCACTCCTTTTTGGAGGAAACTGAAGATGATTTTATGGATAGATTTTGGGGCGGATTAAACCGTGATATTCAGAAGATACTAACTCATGAAGATTGCCATCCTATGAATCGTTTGTTTCGTCTTGCTTGCAAAGCTGAACATGAAACAAAACAACGTGTTGCCCACAGAAGAACAAGCGCAAGGAGAACATTCCAAGCGATGATACGATTGTTCCTTCCACTGTCAGGCGTACTATGACAACCGCATCCATTTGTGTGAGGACTACATCACCTCCACCATGTGACACATCACCTTCGAGAGTGCCTACATCATCTGAGCCGATGGTAATAGGTAATGATAAAGGTACCGATCTTCCACCTCCACATGAGTATGATGCATGCCTTGTCAATTTAAATGCACCATGCAATGAGCTACCCTCTACTTTGATGACATCAGTTATTTTAGAGAACTATGTTGATGATTTGAATTTGCCATGTGATCAAACAATTTTGAGTGAACCCATTGAATTAACTATTGATGCAAAAGAATCATGTGAATCAGGGAATAAATCATATTTGGATCAAATACATTTGAAAATAATTGTGCCAATATTTAATCATTTTGATATGACCTCTAATCTTGGTGATGGTTCATCAATGTTGGGATGGTTTAATGATAAGCATTGTCAATCTTTTGACATGCATAAGAGCTTCACTTATATGTGCAAACTGAGTTGCAATGTTTTCATGCCTTTGACTTCTTGTGATAATATATTGGCTTTATATTTCACGACTTTTGAAGGTGCTCTTGTATAACCGTGTCACATGTGCCCCAACTGAGATCTGTAAAAATGGATGACATATACATATACAATGTGTACACCTTGTCTCTTTTGTTATCCACATTTCAGACTAAGCAACGCCGACAACGGCTTTGTTTTCAAGAAGGGGAGGATGATGAGGACATGGATACCACAGTTACACCCATATCCCCTGCTATTTTACCTCTTGGAACAATTGCTAGAGCTCGCATACGCCAATTAAATTATCAGGTAATTTCGTTTCTTGGTAATGTTTCTAGTGTTCATGAGTATACGATGCTGCCTAACTTAGATACATTTGTGTTGCTTGCAATTGAAGGGGCTAGCACGGACAACAACGATGAACATTGGAGCATCATCAAGCACGGAGATGAAGGCGCGTGCGAAGAGAACAAGTATGGAGGTTCAAGTGGAGATTTTCGCACTTTGAAGCCACCATGATGACATACAAGCAGATGGATGAAATATATAAGATGACCATTCATAAATTTTGTCCATAGCTTATTATTGGTGTTGTGCCACCTCATTCTGGGCCAGGCACATGTCTTCTATTTTTGGAGTCCATATTGTAGGGGAAACGACTTAGGAGGTGTTTTAGTCCCACCTTTCCTAGGGTGCACGAAATCCTCTCTCTTTTCCATATAAATACAGCCCTTAAGGCCCCGTTTAGATTTGGGTTTTATTTAGTTAAAAGTTAGCCATTGTTGCAACTTCGTGTTCTTCGTTTGTGTCCAACGATCAGACCAAGACCACTTATGAAACCCCTCTTTTATCAATCCTTCATCCATATTTGCAATATAGATTGATTTATCATATTATTGCTCGTCCTACTATTGCTTGCAGGAATAGACCTTCGTGGTCAGGTTGATCGTGCTCCGGCGTGGTCAATAACCTCTCGGAGTTGGTTTAGCGATTGCTAAGGCGCAACGTCGTGCACATTTGTAGTCGGATCATCAAATTGATCTCCACCAAATCGATAGTTATCATCTCATCAAAAGATCGGGACACCCCGCCTCTATCTAAATGATGAGTTGCTCTCATATGCATTATTGTTGATCTAACAAACAGCCCATATTACCTTGTCTTCTCCTTTGAATAAATGTTTGTAGATTCCATCTTAGTCCAATGCATGTGCACTATTATTATTATCAACACCGTTCGGTCGTCCAAGTGCAAGGCAATAATGATGATATTTGATGAAATAATTGAGATGAGGAAAAGCTGGTTGAACTCGATCTATTTTTTTGTAAATATGATTAGTTCATTGTTCTTGAGTCAGCCCATTTTGAATGAAACATGTTTGTAGTGAAAATTAGAGATTATAGTTACTCATGCCATGCTTATTTAGCTAGGAGTTTATAATGGTTTACCTTGCGTGACAACATGCTTTTAAAATGGTTGTGATGTAGTATGATAGGATGGTATCCTCCTTTGAATGATTCGAGTGGATTGACATGGCACATGTTCACGCATGTAGTAGAAACAAAATCAACATAGCCTCCACGATATTTATGTTCATGGTGACTCATATCTTACTCATTCTTGCACTCAATGTTGGTTAATTTCACTGCATGTTTATGACTATTCACTGGTGTGCGTCAGTCCTAAACAAATGCTTTTTAACCCCTTTCCGCGATGACATCTGGAACCGTCGCCAAGTGAGTGTGTGCGATAGGGTGTCCTTCCCACACGACCCAGAAATCGTCGGGGATAGGCCCTCCTGGGACCCATGTTGGGGCCGTGTGCGATCGGGCGAGGCATCGAAACCCAATCATTTCCGTAGGTATGTACATCCCACACGGTAATCCGAGAAAGGTATGTACATCCCACACGGTGAATCCCAGAAAATCATTTCCGTTCGTATGTATATCACACACAGTCAATCCAAGGAATATGTTTTCCGTTCTTATGTACATCCCACACAGTCAATCCAGGGAAAACGTTTCCGTTCGGATGTACATCCCACATGGTTTTCTGTATACACTCGTGTGTGAAAGGTGTAACTATCACACACTGTAACACCCACGATGCGGCTATATCTCCCACGTGTCGGGGCATGACTTAGAGGCATAACCGCATGGTAGGCATGTCGCAAGAGGGGTAATCTTTACATATCCCATGTACTGAATAAGAAAGGGATAAAGAGTCGGCTTACAATCGCCACTTCACACAAATACAAGTTAAACATACATCATCCAGAATACAATCATGGTCCGACTACGGAACCAAAATAAAGGAAGACAACCCCAATTGCTAGATCCCCGATCGTCCCAACTGGGCTCCACTACTGATCAAAAGGAAACAAAACAAAACAACGACCAAGGTCTTCATCGAGCTCCCACTTGAGCTTGGTTGCGTCCCCTGCACTGCCATCATCGGCACCTGCAACTGTTTGGAAGTATCTGTGAGTCACGAGGACTCAGCAATCTCACCCCCGCGAAATCAAGACTATTTAAGCTTATTGGTACGGTAAGGTAATGAGTTGGAGCTGCAGCAAGCACTAAGCATATATGGTGGCTAACATACGCAAATAAGAGCGAGAAGAGAAGAAATGCAATGGTCGTGACTAGAAGTGATCAAGAAGTGATCCTGAAACTACTTACGTTCAAGCATAACACAAGAACCGTGTTCACTTCCCGGACTCCGCCGAGAAGAGACCGTCATGGCTACACACGCGGTTGATTCATTTTAATTAAGTTAAGCATCAAGTTCTCTACAACCAGACATTAACAAATTCCCATCTGCCCATAACCGTGGGCACGGCTTTCAAAAGTTCAAAACCCTGCAGGGGTGTCCCAACTTAGCCCATCACAAGCTCTCACGGTCAACGAAGGATATTCCTTCTCCCAGGAAGACCCGATCAGACTCGGAATCCCGGTTACAAGAGATTTCGACAATGGTAAAACAAGACCAGCAAGACCGCCCGATGCGCCGACATCCTGATAGGAGCTCCACATATCTCGTTCTCAGGGCAACACCGGATGAACACTATGTACAGCTAAAACCAACCCTCAAGTTTCCCCGAGGTGGCGCCGCAAGTGGCTCTAGTTTGGACCAACACTTTGACAAGCATTGGCCTGGGGGGGGGGGGTTAAAATAAAGATGACCCTTGAGTCTGCAGAACCCAAGGTATGGTGATAGGTTGTTAGGCAAATGTAAAAACCAAGGTTGGGCTTTGCTGGAGGAGTTTTATTCAAAGCGAACTGTCAAGGGGTTCTCATAACACCCAACCGCGTAAGGGACGCAAAATCAAGGAACATAACACCGGTATGACGGAAACTAGGGCGGCAAGAGTGGAACAAAACACCAGGCATAAGGCCGAGCCTTCCACCCTTTACCAAGTATATAGATGCATTAAAGTAAAAAGAGATAATAATGATATCCCAACAATATCCATATTCCAACATGGAACAAACTTCATCTTCACCTGCAACTAGCAATGCTATAAGAGGGGCTGAGCAAAAGCGGTAACATAGCCAAACAACGGTTTGCTAGGAAAGGTAGGTTAGAGGCTGACATGGAAAAATGAGAGGCATGATATAGCAAGTGGTAGGTATCGCGGCATAGCAATAGAGCGAGCAACTAGCAAGCAAAGATAGAAGTGATTTCGAGGGTATGGTCATCTTGCCTGAGATCCCGCAAGGAAGAAGAACAGGTCCATGAAGAAGACAAACGGATGTAGTCGAACGAATCCTCATAACTCCGGAATGGAACCGAAGCTAACGAGATAGGCAACCCAGAAAGAAGCAAACAACATAGTAAACAACCACCACGTAAACATGGCATGATGCACAACCAAGTATGATGCATGTTCGGTTTAAAGAGGCATGGCATGGCAAAGTGCACAAACAAAACTACAAGTTAAGTCGAGCTCAATATGCAGTTTGTAAAACCAAGGTTTGTTTGTTGGGATATCATTATTATCTCTTATGTAGGGTTCAAGTGTTGGTCCAAGTATTGAGATTATCTCTTATGCTTGTCCAAGTGTTGGTCCGAACCAGAGCCACTTGCGGCGCCACCTTGGGGAAACTTGAGGGTTGGTTTTAGATGTATGTAGTGTTCATTCGGTGTTGCCCTGGGAACGAGATATGTGCAGCTCCTATCAGGATGTCGGCGCATCGGGCAGTCTTGCCGGTCTTGTTTTACCATTGTCGAAATGTCTTGTAATCGGGATTCCGAGTCTGATCGGGTCTTCCTGGGAGAAGGAATATCCTTCGTTGACCATGAGAGCTTGTGATGGGCTAAGTTGGGACACCCCTATAGGGTTTTGAACTTTCGAAAGTCGTGCCCGCGGTTATGGGCAGATGGGAATTTGTTAATGTCCGGTTGTAGAGAACTTGACACTTAACTTAATTAAAATGAATCAACCGCATGTGTAGTCGTGATGGTCTCTTCTCGGCGGTGTCTGGGAAGTGAACACGGTTCTTGTGTTATGCTTGAACGTAAGTAGTTTTAGGATCACTTCTTGATCACTTCTAGTCACGACCGTTGCGTTGCTTCTCTTCTCGCTCTTATTTGCGTATGTTTGCCACCATATATGCTTAGTGCTTGCTGCAGCTCCACCTCATTACCTTACCCTACCCATAATTAAATAGTCTTGATCTCGCGGGTGTGAGATTGCTGAGTCCTCGTGACTCACAGATACTTCCAAACAGTTGCAGGTGCCGATGATGCCAGTGCAGGGGATGCAACCGAGCTCAAGTGGGAGATCAATGAAGACCTTGGTCGTTGTTTTCTTTTCTTTCCTTTTGATCAGTAGTCGAGCCCAGTTGTGACGATCGGGGATCTAGCAATTGGGGTTGTCTTCCTTTATTCTAGTTCCGTAGTCGGACGTTGATTGTATTCTGGATGATGTATGTTTAACTTGTATTTGTGTGAAGTGGCGATTATAAGCCGACTCTTTATCCCTTTCTTATTCAGTACATGGGATGTGTAAAGATTACCCCTCTTTCGACATGCCTACCATGCGGTTATGCCTCTAAGTCGTGCCCCGACACGTGGGAGATATAGCCGCATCATGGGTGTTACACACACGGTCTGCCTTGGTTAACTGTTTGCTTTCTTTAACTACATCACACACGATTTGAAGTAGAAAATTGTGTGGCATTGGGCTATCCATAACAAACGTTTTTACTGCCAGAACCGTTTGCAAAGTTCCATGACCATCTGTTCCCTTTTTTATTTTTGCCTGTAATTTATTATTCTAACTAGAAATTTTGAAATACGAAACGTGCAATTCAAATTCTCAGCACAATGGTTCAACAACGAATCCATAAATAAAGTTGCCAGTACAATATGTTCAGTAATTATAGGATTATGCAGCAATTAACTATGATGAACCACAATATTTAAAGGGGGTAAAGGTGAAGAGACAAGTGTAAATCATTGTGACTGCCGACAGTGTTGAAGAAGCGGAATGCCCATAATGTGCCTTCCTGCATGCCATAGGCATGAACCACTTTTGTATAACCACTTGTGATGATCACCCGCCCATCCTTCATGGCCTTTAGGAAGACTTCTAGAGCATTATCATGGTAGCATGAATTATATACTTTAACCTTAGTTGCCTCTACTCCGGTCATGTAGTTTGCAAGGTAATCATCAGTAAATAGCTTTGGAAACCACTGAAAAGAGAAAAATATCATATACTGAGGTCTAATAGAGTAACTTGTTGTGGGCAGGGGGAAAAGGCAACACATTACTTACCATCCTAAAGTTCATTGTTGTCTTCGACAAAGTGTAAATAAAGAGCTTAATTCCAATCACCCGTTTCTTTCGCATACCAATCTTTCTTAGTTTCCTCACTTGATGCTTGTTCATGAATATCTCATTGCCCCATATGCAAAAGGGATCGAAGCGTGGATTAGTACCACTCATATATGTACCTACAAGCAACCAGTAAATGTTAGAAGCTAAAATGAGATTGCACAAATGATGTAAAATACAACTACCTATATTCCTAAGTACAAGTTAATTTTTTTTGAGATTTCAATATGAACTACATATGGATGTATATAGAATTATAGATATAGTTTAGATTAGAATCTAGATTCGGTCATTTTGCTCCTTATGTAGTCTATATTGGAATATCTAAAAATACTTTTATTTAGGAATAGATGGTGTATAAGATATGGGATGCAGCTAACCTCGCTGACAAACAACAGCATCGCCCATTGTAGCCCTCTATAAGTACATGGAAAGCCAATGTTAACTACAACAGGGTTAATATCCACTAAAAATAGCAAATGGTAATAAAATGGCAGCATATGTAGTCATATCTTCGTTTCGAAAGAGTAGCACATTAGCAAAGGGACTGATTTAAAAATGGATACAACTGTTAATTGCAACAGGCTTAACAACATCATAATTCATGTTTTGCAAGTTTGTAGCCATTGAAATACAAATCTTTAAAAATGGATACAAGTGTTAATTGCAACAGGCTTAACGGCCACTGAAACCGATACTGATAAAAATGCAATTGGCAGAGTTAAACATCACAGGGCAGGTGCTGCCAAAGCAGATAATGGCCCAGTTGTCTATGAAAAGGTAGGGAAAATAGCTCAAACGTGTTAGGCATGTTTACTACAACATGCTTAATACATTGACAGTACAAAACATAGCCACTAATTACAACTAGTATTGGTAAGATTGAACTTGTGGGTACATACTTGGTAAGTCCTGGGAGGTAGTTGCTGGGGCACTTCATCTTGGCCAGAGCCCGCCCAAAGTCAGTGGCGGCAGAGGCGAGCTGTTCCTCTGGGTCGAAGTGTGGATCAGTGCCACTGACATTTGTACCTACAGGCAACCAGTAAATGGTAGAAGTTAAACTGTTATTGCACAAATGATGTGAAATACTGTAAGACATGGGATGCAGCTAACCTTGATGGCAAACAACAACATCGACTGTTATGACCCTGCGTAAGTACATGGACAAGCATGTTAAGTAAAACAGGGTTAGCATCCACCAAAAATAGCAAATGGGGCAGCATCTCTAGTATATCTTCATTGCGGAGAGTAGCATGGTAGCAAATGGACAAATTAAAAAATGGATACAACTGTTAATTGCAACAGGCTTAACAACATCCTAAGTCATGTTTTGTAAGTTTGTAGCCATTGAAATACAACTATTGAAAAATGGATTCAACTGTTAATTGCAACGTGCTTAATAGACATTAAAACCGGTACTAATAAAAATGCAATTGGCACAGTTAAACATCACAAGGCAGGTGCTACCAGAGCAGAGAATGGCCCAGATGTCTATAAAAAGGTAGGGAAAGTAGCAAAAACGTGTTAGGCATGTTTACTAGAACATGCTTAATACATCGACCGTACATAACATAGCCATTAATTGCAACTGGTATTGGTAAGATTGAACTGGTGAGTACATACTTGGTAAGTCTTGAGAGGTAGTTGCTGGGGCACTTCATCTTGACCAGAGCTCGCCCAAAGTCAGCGACGACGGAGGCGAGCTGTTCCTCCGGGTCGAAGCATGGATCAGTGCCACTGACATGTGTACCTATAGGCAACCAGTAAATGGTAGAAGTTAAACTGCAATTGCACAAATTATGTGAAATATTGTAAGACATGGGATGCATCTCACCTCGATGGCAAACAAAAGCATAGACCATTACGACCCTGCGTAAGTACATGGACAAGCATGTTAAGTACAACAGGGTTAGCATCCACTAAAAATAGCAAATGGGCAGCATCTCTAGTGATATTGTGAGTCATGCATTGTAAGTTTGTTGCTGGTATTGGTGAAATTGAGCTAGACACGGTAATATTTGAACATCACACAGTGTGCAGTACTGAAATAAACAAGGCACGAACATGCTTAATACATCAACCGTACAAATCATAGCCGTTGCAAGTGGTATTGGTAATATTTAGCTGGTTAGATCGTACCTGTTAAGTCTTGGGGGGTAGTCGTTTGGGGACTTCATCTGGGCCAGAGCCTGCACCATGTCGGCGGCGGCGGAGGCGAGGTGTTCCTACGGGTCACCACGCACAGCGGCCATCGCGCCATGGACCTCCATCAGCTCCTGGCGAGGGAGGGGATTTGGAGGCATGAGGATGTTTCGCAGACGCCATTTAAGCAATCAGGCCGGGGACGTGATAGAGATCCGTGGGTTACCAGACTGGATCCGAGCAGAACATAGATGTGGTTGAAGCTGTGGTTGCGGCAGCGGCGGTTTGAGATGCCGGTAGGGGGAGGGGCGAGGGAGGGGGATACTAAGGGGAAGGGGATGTGGCTGGAGGAATAAATTCTAAAATCACGCGCCTAATGAAAATTTCGGTGTGAAACTTGAAACTTGGGCGGGGGAAACACACAACACAGAAGAAGCGCGTAAAATACTCGTGTGCGAGAAAAAAGAAAGTTGGAAGATCCCGTCTCCAAAAAAATGTACATGTGTACTTGATTTTTTCGGTCAATGCTACGCCTAGTTTATTAAGAAATATTGCAGAGCTAACTGACTTATGGGTCATTAACACAAAATAACATAGCCAGATACGGCATAGAAACCATGTGTTTTGTGATTTTCTAATAATAACACAAAAAACGCAAACAAGCACACATTCTAATCAACGCTCAAAGCCCTCAAAGGATGTTCTTACCGACATTGTACGTTAATACTACAAAGTTAAAGTACTACTGGTAATTTGCTCTAATACTACAAACTTAAACTACTTCTCACATGCTGCCATTAGGGCATACTGGCCAGACACCGGCGTTCTCCTTCCCGGCCTTGTAGGCGGTAGCCCACCGTGCTTCGATATCTGCCAAGCTCTCCTCACCACGGCGTGCGGCCTCTTTTTTCTTGCGGTGGCGGGACACTCTTTTCTTCACTGCTTTCTGCCTTTTCTGCTCCTTCTCTGCGGCTTTGGCCGCCTCTAGATCCACCACCCATTCAGCCATGGCAGCCTCAAAGTCCTCCCATGTAACTGTTTGGCCACCAGCGGCGATGAACTCGACGCGGCGAGATGCCATCGCTTCCTTACCATGTGTGCGGTCGCGGGCAGCAAGGAGCGCGGCGCGGCGGGATGCCATCGCTTCCTTACCAGTTACTGTGTGCCGCGGTTCCATGGACGATACCTGGAGAGAGCTTTGGGATGGAGGGGCCGTGCAGCCGTACAGTGCGGTGGTATTCAAGAGCTCAATGACAAACGACAACAGAAATTTGGCTTCCCTTACAAGTTTTCTTGTTCATTATCACACACAGCTATCTCCGTCGGTTCCAGAAATAGTGCGCGCGAGCCTATTCTGTGTTGCGTTATGATTGGTCGGAACCCCAGCCACGCGGATCGCGCGTGTGCACCGTTGGATGCGCCTCGATCGAACGGCAAATCATGTACCTGTGTGTCACACTCGCGCACCTATAGCTGAATTGGATTTGTATGCGCTAAATGCCTAGAAAATGCACATAATCCCCTAAATATGGTAAATGAGCCCGGAAAAATGCCAAATTTGAACACGGTGATTTGGAGGGTGTATGTTCGTTGTAGAAAAAAATTCCAGGGCAAATATAGGAAAAAAATTTGGTTTCCCTTTCAATCTTGAGGATTTCCCTCTCAAAAGCATGGAACTTCCTCGGTGATGGTTTAATTTATGAAGGGCGTGCATGACAACATAAGCCAAACCTTCTCAAATATTTACCAGGGCATGGTGAGGTCATACTATGGCACCATGCCAGGCGTCATATTTTTTAAGTATTTATTTCATTTTTTCTATAGTTGAAAACCCAACAAACAAACATTTGTGGTTGACTATTGCCTTATATTTCATCAAAAAAATTGTCCATTCCAGGTAAAAGGCATGAGAATTTACTAAATGGCACGAGCATGGTTTTCTAGGATGTTCTTGTGGACCCTTCTATGCATCGATTGTTTGAACTTGAATTATGCGCATTAATGCCTAGGAAATGCACATAATCGCCTAAAAATGGCAAATGAACCCGGAAAAGTGCCTAATTTGAACACGGTGATTTGCAGGTTGTATGTTCATGGTAGAAAAAATCTCGTGGACAAAGGACAAAGGAAATTTGGACCCCCTTCAATCTTGGTGATTTCCCCCTTGAAACCATGAAACTTCCGCGGTGATAGTTCGATTTATGAAAGACGCGCATCACGACATAAGGAAAACATTCTCCAATTTTTACCAAGGCATGGTGAGGCCATATGTAACACCCCGGATGTAACTTTCCCAATTTGTACTCCAACTCTTGCCGTTTCCGGCGTTAAGTTATTTTATTTTCTCGGGTTCGGGTCTTTGTCTCCGTGTGTTGTTATCGTTGTCATGCATCTCATATCATGTCATCATGTGCATTGCATTTGCATACGTGTTCATCTCATGCATTTGAGCATTTTCCCCGTTGTCCGTTTTGCATTCCGGCGCTTCGTTCTCCTCCGGTGGTCATTTCTACCTTTCTTTCGTGTGTGGGGATTAAACATTTCCGGATTGGACCGAGACTTGCCAAGCGGCCTTGGTTTACTACCGGTAGACCGCCTGTCAAGTTTCGTATCATTTGGACTTCGTTTGATACTCCAACGGTTAACCGAGGGACCGAGAAGGCCTCGTGTGTGTTGCAGCCCAACACCCCTCCAATTTGGCCCAAAACCCACCTAAGCCTTCTCCATCATCTAGATCGTTCGATCACGATCGCGTGGCCGAAAACCGCACCTCATTTGGACTCTCCTAGCTCCCTCTATGCCTATAAATAGATCCCCTTCCGAAATCTCGGGTCTCCCCTTCCCCGAAACCCTAAAACTCCCATCTCCACGCCGGACATGTCCGCCCTGGGCCGGACACGCCGCGTCTAGCCACTCACCAGCCACCAAGTGGCAACCGGCGCCCACTTCGCCGCCGCGGGCCCGAGAGCCCGAAGCGGGCCCTCCCACCGTCCATCCGGGCCGAGCCGGATCCGCGCCGCACCGCCTCGTCCCCAACCTCGCGCCGCCGCCTCCCGCGCCTGGCCGCGCACCCCGCCGCCGACGAGCTCAGCGCCGCCGCCCGGTCGCCGCGCCTCCGCGTCGCCATCGCCGCCGGGAGCACTCCGGCGAGCTCCTCCGCCCTTCCGCCCCCCTCCGAAGCCGGGCGGCCTCGCCTCCCTCCTCCCCGCGGAGAACTCCGGCCACCACCATCCATCATCGCCGACCAGTCCTCCGGCGAGCTCGGATCCAACCTCGGGAAGCGTGCGATCCAGATCTGAGTTTTATCTCCTCGGGTTGACATTTTCTCTCGAAACCCTAATCCATATGCCCATGTTCATCGCATCGTAACTTTGCATCCGTAACTCCATTTTTGGCATATAGCATATCAAAATGTTCATCTCAGAGAGTACATCATTTCGTTCCATTGCATCATTTTCACTTGATGCCCGAAATGCTGTTAGAAGGAGGCTACTTGAGATAATTGTCAGATCTGCTACTCCATTTAGCTTTTTGTCATTTTTGCCATGATTAATGCGTGCATGATATGCCCCTGAGTTCTACATATGTTTTGTTAAGGGTTTTGTCATATTTCCAGAGGTGCAACCCATGTATTTTTGTGATGTGTGTGGTGACTAGTACAAGCTTGCAAAGTGGTGCAATTGGTAATTCCGATTTCAGGGACTTAGCATTTCCACTAAGTCCTTGAGCTATTTATCTCATATGGTCATATGTTCATGTTGTTTCATAGTGATCCGTGCCTCTTTTGAGGATGATCAGTAAGGATATTTTGTTAATCTTGTAGTGCTCTATCCATCCATGTCTTTGTTTGCAATTATGGAGCATCCTAGCTTGAGTCAATCGAGCTCTACTTTTGCTACTTCGTGAATCTGGGCAGATTGTCAACTTGTTTGCAATTTTTGCCGAGGATGTTGTAGTTGATCCGTGCATGCTATGCTATTGTTCTTGCCATGTCTAGCTTGCATTTTGTGTATTCTTGATGGGTGTAAGCTTAGATTATCATGACTTGCTCTGTAGTGAGTGCATTGAGCTCGTAAACATGCCTACTTGAGTTATGTTTCAGCATGTGCCAGTTTTCACTAAGTCTGTGATCTGATTATGTTTTTGCCATGTTCACATGCTTGCAATTGTATTTTCTGATCCCTTTTGGCTCAAGGTCACTAAGGGACTTTTGTTAAGCTATTTGAGTAGCTACATTCCATGCTTTAGTTTGCCATTTTCAGGTCCTGTAGCATGTAGTTTTGTTGCTCCGAAGAGTGCTACCTGATATGAAATTCCAGACAAGTGTTAATTTCACTAAGTCTGAGATCTGTTTGCCATATGCATTTTTGCCCTGCTTGTTTGAACCTGTTAATGGATGATTTGGCCGTAGCTTAGTGCTAGACTTTTGTTAAGCATCTTGAATGCATCCCTGCCATGTATTTTTTTGTCATGTTTGGATGCTGTATCATGTTCATCTCGTTGTATTTAGATGGCTACTTGCTGTAAATCGCAGAACGTGGTCATATTTGAATCGCTTGCCATTTCCAAACCGTAACTCCGATTCCGGCATTCTTTATATCGTTTTCAAGCGATTTCATCTCATCTTTCTAGTGGCACGCTTGGATTTCCAAGTTGTGGCCAGGTTCATGCATTCTTCTCACATCTTGCATATGCATCCCGCATAGCATATCATCTTTGCATCATCTTGTTTGATCCTTGCACATGGTTGATTGTGACCTTGTTTCTTGTTTGTCTTGTTTGGGTAGAGCCGGGAGACGATTTCGCTAACGAGGAGCCCTTTGAGTTTGCTTCCGAGGATCCAGTCAACTCTGACAACTGTGCAGGCAAGATGATCATACCCTCGAAATCACTACTATCTTTGCTATGCTAGATGCTCGCTCTTTTGCTATGCCAATGCTACGATGCCTACCACTTGCTTTCAAGCCTCCCAAATTGCCATGTCAAACCTCTAACGCACCGTGTCCTAGCAAACCGTTGATTGGCTATGTTACCGCTTTGCTCAGCCCCTCTTATAGCGTTGCTAGTTGCAGGTGAAGATTGAAGGCCGTTCTTTGTTGGAACATTTATTTACTTGTTTGAGATATAATTATATTATCTTGTTATCATAATGCATCTATACACATGGTAAAGGGTGGAAGGCTCGGCCTCTCGCCTAGTGTTTTGTTCCACTCTTGCCGCCTTAGTTTCTGTCATATCGGTGTTATGTTCCCGGATTTTGCGTTCCTTACGCGGTTGGGTTATAATGGGAACCCCTTGATAGTTCACCTTGATTAAAGCTTTTCCAGGAATGCCCAACCTTGGTTTTACCATTTGCCACCTATCCTCTTTTTCCCTTGGGTTTCCGGAGCCCGAGGGTCATCTTATTTTAAACCCCCCGGGCCAGTGCTCCTCTGAGTGTTGGTCCACCTGTCAGCTACCGGTGGCCACCAGGGGCAACTCTGGGCTGGCTTACCCATACCTAGGACAATCTGAGTGTGCCCTGAGAAGGAGATATGTGCAGCTCCTATCGGGATTTGTCGGCACATTCGGGCGGTGTTGCTGGATTTGTTTTAACCTGTCGAAGTGTCTTGAAGAACCGAGATACCGAGTCTGATCAGAACGTCTTGGGAGGAGGTATATTCCTTCATTTACCGTGAGAGCTTGTCATGGGCTAAGTTGGGACTCCCCTGCAGGGATTTGAACTTTCGAAAGTCGTGCCCGTGGTTATGGGCAGATGGGAATTTGTTAATGTCCGGTTGTAGATAACTTGAACCTTAACTTAATTTAAAATGAATCAAATGAGTGTGTTACCATGATGGCCTCTTCTCGGCGGAGTCCGGGAAGTGGACACGGTGTTGGAGTAATGTTTGCGCAGGTTTGCCATCTAGTTTCTCGCTCGCGCTTTGCCTCCTCTTCTCGCTCTCTTTTGCGAACAGGATAGCCACCATATTTTGTTAGTCGCTAGCTGCAGCTCCACATATTTTACCTTACCTTACCTATAAGCTTAAATAGTCTTGATCGCGAGGGTGCGAGATTGCTGAGTCCCTGTGGCTCACAGATTACTATTACACCAGATGCAGGGCCTGATGATTCCGCTCCAGGTGACGCGCTCGAGCTCAAGTGGGAGTTCGACGAGGACTCTCAACATTACTATGTTTCCTTTCCTGATGATCAGTAGTGGTGCCCAGTTGGGGGTGATCGGGACCGTGTCGCTTGTTGGGTTCTCTTTTATTTTGGCGCCGTAGTCGGGCCATGAGTGTTTTGGATGATGTAATGTTATTTATGTACTTGATTGACGTGGCGAGTGTAAGCCAACTATGTTATCTCCCCTTTTATCATTTATATTACATGGGATGTTGTGAAGATTGCCTTACTTGCGACATATGCCTTCAATGTGATTATGCCTCTAAGTCGTGCCTCGACACGTGTGAGATATAGTCGCATCGAGGGTGTTACACCATACCATGGCACCACGCCAGGCGTCAGGTTTTTCATCCATGTGTTTCATTTTTTGTATAGTTGTTAACCGAGGAAACGACGCGTTTATGGTTGACTATTGCCACACATTTCCTTGAAATATATGTCCATTCCTTCTAAAAGGCATGAGAATGTACTAAATAAAATGAGTATGGTTTTCCAGACCGTTCTTGTGCACCTTTCCATGCACCGATTGTTCGAACTTGAATTATGTCCATTAATGCCAAGAAAATGCACATAATCCCCTAAATATGGTAAATGTGCCCGGCAAAATGTCAAATTTGAACAAGTTGCATTTGAGGCGCTATGTTGATCGTTGGAAAAAACTGAGTGACAAACTAGGACAGAAATTTGGATTCCCCTTCAATCTTGGGGATTTTCCCTCTTGAAAACATAGAACTTCCTCGGTGATAGTTGGATTTATGAAGGCCGTGCATGACGACATAAGCCAAACCTTCTCAAATATTTACCAGGGCATGGTGAGGTCATACCATGGCACCATGCCAGGCGTCATGTTTTTTAAGTATTTATTTCATTTTTTCTATTGTTGAAAACCCAACAAACAAACATTTGTGGTTGACTATTGCCATACATTTCATCAAAAATCTGTCCATTCCATGTAAAAGGCATGAGAATTTACTAAATGGCATGAGCATGGTTTTCTAGGATGTTCTTGTGGACCCTTCCATGCATCGATTGTTTGAACTTGAATTATGCGCATTAATGCCTAGGAAATGCACATAATCCCCTAAATATGGCAAATGAACCCGGAAAAGTGCCTAAATTGAACACGGTGATTTGCAGGTTGTATGTTCATCGTAGAAAAAAACTCGTGGACAAAGGAAATTTGGACCCCCCCCCCTTCAATCTTGGTGATTTCCCCCTTGAAACCATGAAACTTCCGCGGTGATAGTTCGATCTATGAAAGACGCGCATCACGACATAAGGAAAACATTATCCAATTTTTACGAGGGCATGGTGAGGCCATACCATGGCACCATCCCAGGCGTCAGGTTTTCCATCCATGTGTTTCATTTTTTGTATACTTGTTAACTAAGTAAACGACGCATTTATGGTTGACTATTCCCACACATTTCCTTGAAATATATGTCCATTCCTTGTAAAAGGCATGAGAATGTACTAAATAACATGAGTATGGTTTTCCAGACCGTTCTTATGCACCTTTTCATGCACCGATTGTTTGAACTTGAATTATGTCCATTAATGCCAAGAAAATGCACATAATCCCCTAAATATGGTAAATGTGCCTGGCAAAATGTCAAATTTGAACACGTTGCATTTGAGTTGCTATGTTGATCGTTGGAAAAAAACTGAATGAGAAACTAGGACAGAAATTTGGATTCCCCTTCAATCTTGGGGATTTTCCCTCTCGAAAGCATGGAACTTCCTCGATGATGGTTCGATTTATGAAGGGCGTGCATGACGACATAAGACAAACCTTATCAAATTTTTACTAAGGCATGGTGAGGTCATACCATGGCACCATGCCAGGAATCATGTTTTTTAAGTATTTATTTCATTTTTTCTATAGTGGAAAACCCAACAAACAAACATTTGTGGTTGACTATTGCCATACATTTCATCAAAAAAATTGTCCATTCCATGTAAAAAGCATGAGAATTTACTAAATGGCACGAGCATGGTTTCCTAGGCTATTCTTGTGGACCCTTCCATGCATCGATTGTTTGAACTTGAATTATGCGCATTAATGCCTAGGAGATGCACATAATACCCTAAATATGACAAATGAACCTGGAAAAGTGCCTAATTTGAACACGGTGATTTGCAGATTGTATGTTCATCGTAGAAAAAAAACTCGTGGACAAAGGACAAAGGAAATTTGGATCCCCCTTCAGTCTTGGTGATTTCCCCCTTGAAACCATGAAACTTCCAAGGTGATGGTTCGATTTATGAAAGACGCGCATCACGACATAAGGAAAACATTCTCCAATTTTACTAGGGCATGGTGAGGCCATACCATGGCACCATGCCAGGCATGAGGTTTTCCATCAATGTGTTTCATTTTTTGTATAGTTGTTTACCGAGTAAACGAAGCGTTTATGGTTGACTATTGCCACACATTTCCTTGAAATATATGTCCATTCCTTGTAAAAGGCATGAGAATGTACTAAATAACATGAGTATGGTTTCCCAGACCGTTCTTGTGCACCTTTTCATGCACCGGTTGTTCGAACTTGAATATGTCCATTAATGGCAAGAAAATGCACATAATCCCCTAAATATGGTAAATGTACCCGGCAAAATGTCAAATTTGAACATGTTGCATTTGAGGCGCTATGTTGATCATTGGAGAAAAACTGAATGACAAACTAGGACAGAAATTTGGATTCCCCTTCAATCTTGGGGATTTTCCCTCTCAAAAGCATGGAACTTCCTGGGTGATGGTTCGATTTATGAAGGGCGTGCATGACGACATAAGCCAAACCTTCTCAAATTTTTACCAGGGCATGGTGAGGTCATACCATGGCACCATGCCAGGAATCATGTTTTTTAAGTATTTATTTCATATTTTCTATAGTGGAAAACCCAACAAACAAACATTTGTGGTTGACTATTGCCATACATTTCATCAAAAAAATTGTCCATTCCATGTAAAAAGCATGAGAATTTACTAAATGGCACGAGCATGGTTTCCTAGGCTATTCTTGTGGACCCTTCCATGCATCGATTGTTTGAACTTGAATTATGTGCATTAATGCCTAGGAAATGCACAAAATCCCCTAAATATGGCAAATGAACACAGAAAAGTGCCTAATTTGAACACGGCGATTTGCAGGTTGTATGTTCATCATACAAAAAAAACTCGTGGACAAAGGACAAAGGAAATTTGGACCCCCCCTTCAATCTTGGTGATTTCCCCCTCGAAACAATGAAACTTCCGCGATGATGGTTCGATTTATGAAAGACGCGCATCACGACATAAGGAAAACATTCTCCAATTTTTACTAGGGCATGGTGAGGCCATACCATGGCACCATGCCAGGCGTCAGGTTTCCATCCATGTGTTTCATTTTTTGTATAGTTGTTAACCGAGTAAACAACGCGTTTATGGTTGATATTGCCACACATTTCCTTGAAATATCTGTCCATTCCTTGTAAAAGGCATGAGAATGTACTAAATAATATGAGTATGGTTTTCTAGACCATTCTTGTGCACCTTTTCATGCACCGATTGTTCAAACTTGAATTATGTCCATTAATGCCAAGAAAATGCACACAATCCCCTAAATATGGTAAATGTGCCCGGCAAAATGTCAAATTTGAACAAGTTGCATTTGAGGCGCTATGTTGATCGTTGGAAAAAACTGAGTGACAAACTAGGACGGAAATTTGGATTCCCCTTCAATCTTGGGGATTTTCCCTCTTGAAAGCATAGAACTTCCTCGGTGATAGTTGGATTTATGAAGGGCGTGCATGACGACATAAGCCAAACCTTCTCAAATTTTTACCAGGGCATGGTGAGGTCATACCATGGCACCATGCCAGGCGTCATGTTTTTTAAGAATTTATTTCATTTTTTCTATATTTGAAAGCCCAACAAACAAACATTTGTGGTTGACTATTGCCACGCATTTCAACGAAATATCTATCCATTATTCCTTGTAAAAGGCATGAGAATTTACTAAATGGCACGAGCTTGGTTTTCCAGGCTGTTCTTGTGGACCCTTTCATGCATCGATTGTTTGAGCTTGAATTATGTGCATTAATGCCAAGGAAATGCACACAATCCCCTAAATATGGCAAATGAACCCGAAAAAGTGCCAACTTGAACAAAGTGATTTGCAGGTTGTATGTTCATCATAGAAAAAACTCATGGACAAAGGACAAAGGAAATTTGGATCCCCCTTCAATCTTGGTGATTTCCCACTTGAAACCATGAAACTTTCTCAGTGATGGTTCGTTTTATGAAAGACGTGCATGACGGCATTTTTACCAAGGCACGGTGAGGTCCTACCATGGCACCACACCAGGCGTCATGTGCTCTCCAAGCATGTATTTCATTTTTGTATAGTTGTTAACCAAGTAAACGACGTGTTTATGGTTGACTATTGCCACACATTTTCTTGAAATATCTGCCCATTCCTTGTAAAAGGCATGAGAATGTACTAAATAGCATGAGCATGGTTTTCTAGACCGTCCTTGTGCACCCTTTCATCCACCGATTGTTTGAATTTGAATTACGTGCACTAATGCCTACAAAATGCACACAATCACCTAAATATTGTAAATGAACCCGGAAAAGTGTCAAATTTGAACATGGTGATTAGAGGGTTTATGTTCATCATAGAAAAAAACTCATGGATGAAGGACAAAGGAAATTTGGATTCCCATTCAATCTCGGTGATTTACTATCACACGCGATTCATCTCCGTCGCCTCTATGAACCGTGTGTGTTCACTCACACATGCAAAAGGAAATGAAAACCCTCGCCCACTTCGTCCCTACTCACTCCCCGCGGAATCCTCCGCAACTCTGCACCCTAAGCTCGACAGCTATTGGCGGCGGGCATAGGTCGCGCTCCAAACGACACCGGATTTCGCCTCCACCGCTTTTCGCCGCCTACCTGCACCGACATTCTAGACTCTGGCCGACTGGGGTTTTCTGCAGGATTGGGCCGGTGATTTTTCTCATGGAGAAGGTAATGAACTTAATTAGCAAAATATTCACTCATCTCTTATCGCAGTCCGTCCGTCGTTGTTAATCAACCGGTGGAAATCACCATGGAATCATTTTTGTTTTAGCTGATTCTGGGTATTCATTCATGTGTCCGCAGTGCGAGCACAAATCGGGCAACTGTGGTCATGGCCAGTCGGAAACAAAGTTCTATCTAACCATTGCGGATGACTTCAGGGAGCACTCGGTATGTTCAATCTCAACCTACCACGGTCGGCATGGCCTAAATTTGTGAACATATACCGTCTGTTGCTACATTATCTATATATTTGCATCAAATCTTTGTTACATTATCTATTTTTAATTCTATATTTTTGTACTTTGCTTTCATCAATATATATATATATATATGGATCTGTTCTATTAGTTACTCCCATATTTGCATCTTGATTTGTTATTTCAATATATCTAATTTACGATCTTAATTTTCATTTCAAGTTGTACATCCCTTGCTTTGCAAGAACAGGAGCAGAAGGAAATCTTGGGCTTTACTTTGCTGATGACTTCGAGGATGTCATATTGACAACGCAGCATGGATTTACAATGACGGTTAGCGTAAAACTTGATAAAGATGGTCACTCCTATTTTAATGCGGACGTTTGGAGAAAAATGTCTAAGTGTTATGAAGTGAAAGCTGGCCATAAAATTCTAGTGCATGCACCACAGCCTGGTCTAATTAACATGGATGTTTACTTCCCCAACATCATCAGCCGATCAAAGTTTGATCGAGGTTAGTGTCCTTTCAACTTTCTCCTTGCAGCCATATTACTATTTAAGCAACCAATTTATCACTATTTAAGCAACCAATTGTGATATCATATACTGACTCCATTCCTACATAGTAACAAATTCTCTTTACCAATTTATGCACACTATATATTCTTCTGCCATGTTCTGAATAAATAATACCTTTCCACCTTTTAAGCAGGATATGTTGGATGCATAGTGAACGATCTGTATGTTACTAAGCGTACCAAATTTCACTGGAAGGACTTGAAGCATGTCATAAACTTTGTTGATAATCTGACAGAGATAGCGCAGCGTATGAACGCTAGATTTTGGATGGGATTAATTAGACCTATGGTGCACACACTGAGCAAGACCATTTGTGTGCACAAAACGCTGGTAAAAAGTCTTATTTTAATGTTGATGCTCATAAACTATATATATCTTCAACGATATGTTACAATTGTTGTTATTCTACATGTCAACATAAATTGCCCCCTGTAGCAGTTCCTAGATCGATTTCCCGGCGTGGTCGAATTACACTTGTGCCTGCTAATAACGCCAAAGTGATTGCAAGGTACTGCATTTCCCACAAAAATGGAACCATTCAAATTAACAAGTTCTCGCTTCTTGTGGCAATGCATCCATATTGGAAAATTGGAGACACTGTTCTACTCATGATCTACCAAGGCATAGGAGGGCTCTTCCTTTTCATTGACGATATGCCGAGTCACCGTGATCAAGCTGCTTCCAGTGGATAGTTGTGGTTGTTGGACCTCGGCCTCTTAAAATGTGCTAGCTGTTACTATATATGTTAAGTATGTAGATATCGACCATATGGTTGATGGCCCTTAGCCTCTTAAAATGTGATTGTTGTTACTATGTTAAGTATGTAGATATGGACCATATGGTTATCAAATAAGTGTTACGAAGATCCTCCTTTTGTCGATAGTGTAACCACTATATATATGTTACTCAAATGTTGTTACCCAAGTTCATAAATTTCATGGAAAGTATTAGTACCGTACATAGTTCATTGAGTTTAAGCGTGTGCCCGATGACCAAAAGGCATTTGCAAATTAACTATCCATATTGCAAATTCATACACATGTTAACATAAGGAAACGTATGTGTAACATACTAATCATCACACACGAGTACTCGTAGACGCATCGTGTGTGATACTCTGCCACCGCGAGCTACTAGTTTGCATTTTTCAAAGTTTTTTGTACACATAGAATTGCACACGAAGTAACTGCATTGACCGTCTGTGTTGTAATTTCCCATCGCAAACAGATCATCCGAGTCGGCTGTCTGCCACATATCACACCCATCTTGTTTACACGACCCGTTTGTGTTCTTTTGGCTCATCGCAAACAGTTCATCCATGTCAACTATCTGCCACATATCACACACATCTTGTTAAGTTGAATCGTTCCTGTAGTGTTCCCTAATCAAAACCAGTTCATCCGAGTTAACCGTATGTCGTATATCGCACACACATTGATATGGTTGCCCGTTTCTATTGTTCTACCTCATCGCAAACAGTTCGAACGGATTAACCGTGTGTCCTGCATCGCACACACATTGTTATGGCTGCCCGTTTCTGTTGTTCTGCCTCATCATAGACAGTTTGAATGGATTAACCGTGTGTCCTGCATCGCACATGGGAAAAAAATCTGAACCGTGTTTGATGCATCCTCCATCGCCAACGTTTTGCACCTTTTGACGGTTTTTTAACACCACCGTTTGCAGTTATTGCATCGCACATAGTTTTGGCAAAGGGTCTCTGATCATAGTTTCGTGTTAGCAGTATCCTGTAGTAGTGGTTGTCGCTCTCTAGTTGGTCGCTCCTCAATCTTTTTGCTAGCCTTCTCTTGTACTAAGCGGGAATACTGCTTGTGCATCCACTTCCATAAACCCAAAGTTGTTCCATATGAGTCCACCATACCTACCTATATGCGGTATTTACCTGCCGTTCCAAGTAAATTTGCATGTGCCAAACTCTAAATCTTCAAATAATAATATGTTTTGTATGCCCGAATCGCTCATGTAGCAACTGGGGGCTGTTAGTATCTTCCATGCTAGGTGGGTTATTCTCATGGTGAGTGTTGATTAACTTGTCATTCACGAGGAAGTGGCTGGTATTCGGGATGCCCAGATCCATGCTCAAATCAAATCAAAATATAATTTCAAATAGAACTCCCCCAGGACGGTTATTGGTATGGATGGTACCCATTGTTTCAGACCAGCCATGGAGTGTGCTTGTTGGTGGATGGGGAGTAAAAACTTTACCATTTTGTTTGGTAACCGCCTATAATGTATATAGCATGGAAGATACCGAGATCTGTTGGTTGTTATGTTGACAATGAAAGCATACCGCTCAAAATTATATTCATCTCTATTTCAAAAAACTCGAGCTCTGGCACCTCTACAAATCCCTGCTTCCCTCTGCGAAGGGCATATATATTTACTTTTATTGCTGAATCGTAATCCTCTTATAAAAAACACCAGTTAGAGAGCACCACTATCATTTCTATGCTTTGCTATTAATTGATTTTGAGCATGAGTGTCACTGGATCTCTCTTACCATGAATTACAATGTCTAGTCAGTCCACGATCTTTAAGGGCACGCTGCATTTATGTTTTGTGGTCTCAGAAAGGGCTAGAGAGATACCATTTTGTTATATCATATCATGATTCTTTTGGAAAAGTATTGTCATCCGAGATTTATTATTATTACTCGCTAGTTGATTATGTCATTGATATGAGTAAATGTGAGACCTAAATGTTATTGTGAATATGGTTAGTTTATGATCTTTGCTAAAAACATGAATGCTAGTTATACATAATTGCAACAACAAGATCAAACAGAGTTTGTAAAAGTTTTTCTTTATCCCTTTTAGTTTGTCAACTAAATTGCTTGATGACAAGAAATGGGTTAAACTTGGGGGAGTTGATACGTCTCCATTGTATCTACTTTTCCAAACTCTTTTGCCCTTATTTTGGAGTCTAATTTGCATGATTCGAATGGAACTAACCCAGACTGACGTTGTTTCAGTAGAATTGCCTTGGTATTATTTTTGTGTAGAAATAAATGTTCTCGGAATGACTTGAAATTTTACACAAAATATTTTTGCAATAAATAAAAAATACCGGTGAACGAATCAACCTGAGGGGACCCACCAGGTGACCACAAGGGTGAGGGCGCACCCTACCCCCTAGGCACACGCCCTTGCCTTGTGGATCCCTAGACCTCCTCCGACCCTAACTCCAACTCTATATATTCACATCCGTGAAGAAAAAAATCAGAGAGAAGTATTCGACGCGTTTTATGATCTGGAGCCACCGCCACCTTCTGTTCTTCATTGGGAGGGCAAATCTGGAGTCCGTTCGGGGGTCCGGAGAGGGGGATTCATCGCCATGATCATCACCAGCCTTCCTCCATCACCAATTTCATGATGCTCACCGCCGTGCGTGAGTAATTCCATCATTGACTTGCTGGACAGTGATGGGTTGGATGAGATTTATCATGTAATCAAGTTAGTTTTGTTAGGGTTTGGTCCCTAGTATCCACGAGGTTCTGAGATTGATGTTGCTATGACTTTGCTATGCTTAATGCTTGTCTCTAGGGCCCGAGTTCCATGATTTAAGATTGGGATTCTTTCCACATACACCTATTACAAGTTATGATCCGCATACACCAAGGTGACAATAATTGGGATTCTTTCCATGATTACCGTACTTTGAGGAGTTGATGTATTCACTAAGTGCTAATGCTTTGGTCTGGTTCTCTATTAAATGGAGGCCTTAATATCCCTTAGTTTCCATTAGGACCCCACTGCCATGGGAGGGTAGGACAAAATATGTCATGCAAGTTCTTTTCCATAAGCACATATGACTATATTCAAAATACATGCCTACATCATATTGATGAATTGGAGCTAGTTCTGTGTCACCCTAGGTTAAAACTGTTGCATGATGAATGCCATCCGACATAATTATCTATCACTGATCCATTGCCTACGAGCTTTTAAAATATTGATCTTTGCTACGTTACTTTGCCGTTGCCATTGGTGTTATTTCCAAACGGACTGGGCATAGCAAAGTCATAGCAACATCAATCTCAGAACATAGTGGATACTAGGGATCAAACCCTAACAAAACTAACTCGATTACATGATAAATCTCATCCAACCCATTACAGTCCAGCAAGCCTACAATGGAATTACTCACGCACGGCGGTGAGCATCATGAAATTGGTGATGGAGGAAGGTTGATGATGACGATGGCGACGGATTCCCCTCTCCGGAGCCCCGAACGGACTCCAGATCAGTCCTCCCGAGAGAGTTTGGGGCTTGGCGGCGGCTCCGTATCGTAAAACACGATGAATCCTTCTCTCTGTTTTTTCTCCCAGAAAGTGAATATATGGAGTCAAGGTTGATGTCGGTGGAGCATCAGGGGGCCCACGAGGCAGGGGGCACGCCCCCACCCTAGTGGATAGGTGGTGGGCCCCTTGACGTGGATCTTTCTTCCAGTATTTTTTTTATATTCCAAAATAATTCTCCGTTGATTTTCAGGTCATTTTGAGAACTTTTATTTCTGCACAAAAATAACACCATGGCAATTCTACTGAAAACAATGTCAGTCCGGGTTAGTTCCATTCAAATCATGCAAGTTAGAGTCCAAAACAAGGGCAAAAGTGTTTGGAAAAGTAGATACGACGGAGACGTATCAACTCCCCTGACCTTAAACATTTGCTTGTCCTCAAGAAATTCAGTTGATAAACTGAAAGTTATAAAGAAAAACTTTTACAAACTCTGTTTGCTCTTGTTGTTGTAAATATGTAAAGCCAGCATTCAGGTTTTCAGCAAAGATTTTGAACTAACCATATTCACAATAACATTTAGGTCTCATGTTTACTCATATAAATGGCATAATCAACTAGCGAGCAATAATAGTAAATCTCGGATGACAACACTTTCTCAAAACAATCATGATATGATATAACAAGATGGTATCTCGCTAGCCCTTTCTAAGACCGCAAAACATAAATGCAGAGCACCTTTAAAGATCAAGGACTAACTAGACATTGTAATTCATGGTAAAAGAGATCTAGTCAAGTCACACTCAATTTAAACTAACAGTAATGGATGCAAATGACAACGGTGCTCTCCAACTGGTGTTTTTAATAAGAGGATGATGACTCAACATAAAAATAAATAGGTAGGCCCTTCGCAGAGGGAAGCAGGGATTTGTAGAGGTGGCAGAGCTCGATTTTGAAATATATATGAATAATATTTTGAGCAGTATACTTTCATTGTCAACATAACAACCGAGAGATCTCGATATTTTCCATGCTACACAAATTATAGGCGGTTCCCAAACAGAATGGTAAAGTTTATACTCCCCCTCCACCAACAAGCACCAATCCATGGCTTGGTCAAAACAACGAGTGCCTCCGACTAACAAGAGTCCCGGGGGAGTTTTGTTTGCAGTTATTTTGATTTTATTTGCATAAAGCATGGGACTGGGCATCCCGGTGACCAGCCATTTTCTCGTGAGTGAGGAGCGGAGTCCACTCCTCTTGAGAATAACCCGCCTAGCATAGAAGATACAGACAACCCTGGTTGATACATGAGCTATTCGAGCATACAAAACAGAATGTTTATTTGAAGGTTTAGAGTTTGGCACATACAAATTTACTTGGAACGGCAGGTAGATACCGTATATAGGTAGGTATGGTGGTCTCATATGGAACAATTTTGGGGTTTATGGAATTGGATGCACAAGCAGTATTCCCACTTAGTACAAGTGAAGGCTAGAAAAGACTGGGAAGCGATCAGCTAGAGAGCGACAACATTCATGAACATGCATTAAAATTAATCAACGCTGAATGCAAGCATGAGTAGGATATAATGCACCATGAACATAAATATCATAGAGGCTATGTTGATTTTGTTTCAACTACATGCGTGAACATGTGCCAAGTCAAGCCACTCGAATCGTTCAAAAGAGCATACCACCCTATCATACCACATCACAACCATTTTAATAGCATGTTGGCACACAAGGTAAACCATTATAAACTCCTAGCTAATTAAGCATGGCGTAAGCAACTATAATCCCTAATTGTCATTGCAAATATGTTTTTTCATAACAGGCTGAATAAGGAACGATGAACTAATCATATTTACAAAAACAAGAGAGGTCGAGTTCATACCAGCTTTTATCATCTCAATAAGTTCATCATATAATCATCATTATTGCCTTTCACTTGCACGACTGAATAGTGTGGATAATAATAATAGTGCACGTGCATTGGACTAAGCTGGAATCTACAAGCATTCAATTCAAGAGAGAAGACAAGGTAATATGGGCTCTTTGATAGATCAACAATAATGCATATAAGAGCCACTCAACATTTTCATTATGATCTTCTCCTCTCGACCCCTAAAGAAAAGAAACAAAACTATTTACACGGGAAAGCTCCCAACAAGCAAAAGAAGAACGAGAAATCTTTTTAGGTTTTCTTTTTAATTACTACCACTACAGGCATGGAAAGTAAACTAGCTAAAAAGCTACAACTAATTTTTTGTTTTTTCTTAAGGTTTATCAAACACACAAGAAGAAAGCATAAAAAGGAAAATAAACTAGCATGGATATTACAGTGAAAAAGTATGAGCACTGACAACTAGCATGAGTGTTTGAACATGAATGTAATGTCGGTGAGAAATACGTACTCCCCCAAGCTTAGGCTTTTGGCCTAAGTTGGTCTATGGCCACAGCTGGCCCGGCGGATATCCAAAGTTGTAGCTGGGGTCATACTGAGATGCAGCGGCAATTGCCTTTTGAGCTGTAGCTTGGAGGCGAGCTGTCTCCGCCCTCCTCTCGTTCTCGGTCGCCTCCTCCCTGGTTATACCATATCTCCCCTTTGCCTGAAAGTCAAAGAAAGTAGGAGCAGGGAGAGCGACGTGATAGGTGCATCGTGTGTCAAAGATTAGTCGGTACTGGAGGAACTGATCATTCCTCTCAACAAACTGATGACGAACCATAACATCATAATCTAGATAAGAAGGAGGCAACCCAATATCATCTCCATGTATGGGTATCTCAAGAAAGTTAGCTATACGAGTTGCATAAATTCCACCAAAGAAATCTCCATGAATACGATTATTATGCAACCTACATGCAACTATAGCCCCCAAGTTGTATTATTTATCTCCTGAAACAGCGCTCCTGAGAATGCTGAGATCAGGTACACACATGTGACATGCTTCATCTTTACCGTTTATGCACCTTCCTATGAAGAGAGCAAAATAATGTATAGCAGGAAAATGAATGCTCCCTATGATGGCTTGTGTTACATCTCTAGATTCCCCCACAGTTATACTAGCAAGAAAATCTCTAAATTCAGATTTGCGAGTTTCACTAACATCACCCCACTGTGGAAGTTTACAAGCAGTGGTAAAATCTTCTAAGTCCATTGTATAAGATTTATCATAAAGATCATAGGACAGTGTGAGAATTGCGTGATGATGAGAATTTAAACCTTCTCACAAATGAATCAGTTAAATAGATATATTCACGGCACTTATCTGCCTCAAAGCTCTCCAGCTCAGCATTACGCACATATGAATCAAATTCCTCTTTAATTCCTACTCGGATCATGAAATCCTCTGACGGCCATTCACAAGGCCGCACTTGAGCGTCTCTTGGTGGTTCCTCGTCCGCATCGCGTATTGCGGGCCTGGGTCCTTGCTTCCTTGAAGAACCACCTTGGTACATTTTCCTAAACATATTTCTTCCTCTGAAAAATTTCTAAATTTTTTAGTAACTTCAAAATAAAAGTGAACCAAACTCAAAAATATTGATAGCAACTACTCCTACAAGTGCCTAGAGGCAATATCATGCATCAAAACTACTTTTGACCACATAAATTTAACATGCAAGCTCAAGAACAGGGTCACCTAAGCAGCAAAAATTTGCAATGAGTAAAGCAGTAGAACAAAAACTAAGTGGGCCATTGGAGGAGTCACATGCCAAAGGACAATCCCCAAAGCAGTTTTGTGAATGGGGCTTTGAGCTAGGAGATCGAAAATGGCAACAAGATGCGCTAGAACTCGTGCTTGAGCTGGCTGGTGAATTTTTTGGGAGGAAGAAGGAGTGTGTGGTGGCTGGAATAAGTGGAGGGGACCCACATGGGGTCCACGAGGCAGGGGGCGCCCAAGGGGGTAGGGCGCGCCCTCCACCCTCATGGGCACGTGGCTGCTCCCCCTGCTGTGTTTTCAGTGCCAGATATTCTCAAATATTCTAGAAAAAATCATATTTAATTTTCAGGGCATTTGGAGAACTTTTATTTTCGGGGTATTCTTTTATTGCATGGATAATTCAAAAAACACACAGAAAAGTACTATTTTTTCTTTATTTAATATAAATAACAGAAAGTGAAAAGAGGGTATAGAGAGTTGTGTTTTCTAAATTCATCATCTCATGCTCATCAAAAGGAATCCACTAACAAGGTTGATCAAGTCTTGTTAACAAACTCATTCCGAATTGCATGAAACTGGAGAATTTTCGAATAACACTAGGTTACCTCAACGAGGATATGCATGTCCCCAATAGTAAGAATATCATATTTCTTCTTGACCATAGGAAGAGGAAATTCAAAACCTCCAATAGTGATTGCTGAAATTTTTCCAATAGAATTGATACCGCGGACTTGACGTTGTTTCCTTAAAAAGTGTACCGTATGCTCATTACCATTAACATGAAAAGTGACATTGCCTTTGGTGCAATCAATAACAGCCCCTGCAGTATTCAAAAAGGGTCTTCCAAGAATAATAGACATACTATCGTCCTCGGGAATATCAAGAATAACAAAGTCCATTAAAATAGTAACGTTTGCAACCACAAGAGACACATCCTCACAAATACCGACATGTATAGTAGTTGATTTATCAGCCAATTGCAAAGATATTTTAGTATGTGTCAACTTATTCAAATCAAGTCTATGATACAAAGAGAGCGGCATAACACTAACACCGGCTCCAAGATCACATAAAGCAGTTTTAACATAGTTTGTTTTAATGGAGCATGGTATAGTTGGTACTCCTGGATCTCCAAGTTTCTTTGGTATTCCACCCTTAAAAGTATAATTAGCAAGTATGGTGGAAATTTCAGCTTCTGGTATCTTTCTTTTATTAGTAACAATTTCCTTCCTATATTTAGCATAAGGATTCATTTTAAGCATATCAGTCAAACGCATACGCAAAAAGATAGGTCTAATCATTTTAGCAAAGCGCTCAAAATCCTCATCATCCTTTTTCTTGGATGGTTTAGGAGGAAAAGGCATGGGTTTCTGAACCCATGGTTCTCTTTCTTTACCGTGCTTCCTAGCAACAAAGTATCTCTTATCATAACGTTGATTCTTTGATTGTGGGTTATCAAGATCAACAGCAGGTTCAATCTCTACATCACTATCATTACTAGGTTGAGCATCAACATGAGCATCATCATTAACATTATCGCTAGGTTCATGTTCATTACCAGATTGTGTTTCAGCATCGGAGATAGATATATTATTGGGATTCTCAGGTGTGTCAATAACAGGTTCACTAGAAGCATGCAAAGTCCTATCATTTTTCTTTTTCTTCCTCTTAGAAGGACTAGGTGCATCAACGTTATTTCTCTGAGAATCTTGCTCAATTCTCTTAGGGTGGCCCTTAGGATACAAAGGCTCCTGAGTCACTTTACCTCCTCTAGTTGCAACTCTAACAACAAAGTCATTATTTTTACTATTCAATTCATTAAGCAAATCATTCTGAGCTTTAAGTACTTGTTCTACTTGAGTGGTAACCATAGAAGCATGTTTACTAATAAGTTCAAGTTCTCCTTTAACACTAGCCATATAATCACTCAAGTGTTCAATCATCCAAGCATTACGTTTCAATTGTCTACCAACATAAGCATTAAAATCTTGTTGCTTAACCATAAAGTTATCAAACTCATCTAAGCATTGGCGAGCAAACTTGGGAGGAGGGATTTCAGCTTTATCATATCTATAGAGAGAATTTACCTTTACTACCTATGTCAGGTTATCAAGACTGTGTGTTTCTTCAATAGGTGATGAATTAAGACCATGTATTTCTTCAACAGCCAATAAATTCTTAACATCTTCAGCTTTCATACCTTTTTCTTTCATAGATTTCTTTGCCTCTTGCATATCTCCAAGGCTAAGAAATAGAATGCCCCTTTTCTTCGAAGTTGGCTTAGGAGTTGGTTTAGGAAGTGTCCAATTATTTTCATTGGTCAACATATTATTCAATAGAATTTCAGCTTGATCAACAGTTCTTTCCGTGAAAACACAACCAGCACAACTATCCAGGTAATCTCTGGAAGCATCAGTTAGTCCATTATAAAAGATGTCAAGTATTTCATTCTTCTGGAGAGGATGATCAGGCAAAGCATTAATTAATTGGAGAAGCCTCCCCCAAGCTTGTGGGAGACTCTCTTCTTCAATTTGCACAAAATTATATATCTCCCTTAAAGCAGTTTCTTATGAACGGGGAAATATTTAGCGGAGAAGTAGTAAATCATATCTTGGGGACTATGCACACAACCAGGATCAAGAGAATTAAACCATATCTTAGCATCACCCTTTAATGAGAACGGAAATAATTTAAGGATATAATAGTACCGAGTTTTCTCATCATTAGTGAACAGGGTAGCTATATCATTTAATTTAGTAAGATGTGCCACAACAGTTTCAGATTCATAGCCATAGAAACGATCAGATTCAACCAAAGTAATTAACTCAGGATCAACAGAGAAATCATAATCCTTATCAGTAATAAAGATTGGTGAAGTAGCATAAGCAGGATCATATTTCATTCTAGTATTCAGAGTTTTTTCTTTAAGCTTAGCTAATAGTGTCTTAAGATCACTTCTATCATTGCAGGCAAGAAAGTCTCTAGTAGTTTCTTCATCCATAACATAACCCTTAGGAACAATAGGCAATTCATATCTAGGGGGAGAATCTTCATCATCACTTTCATCAATATTATCAGCTTCAATAATTTCATTCTCCTTAGCCCTAGCAAGTTGTTCACCAAGAAATTCACCTAGTGGCACAGTATTATCAAGCATAGAAGTAGTTTCATCATAAGTATCATGCAAAGTAGAAGTGGAATCATCAATAACATGCGACATATCAGAATTAATAGCAAAAGCAGGTTTAGGTGTCGCAAGTTTACTCAAAACAGAAGGTGAATCAAGTGCAGAGCTAGATGGCAGTTCCTTACCTCCCCTCGTAGTTGAAGGAAAGATTTTGGTTCTTTGATCTTTCAAGTTCTTCATAATGATAAGCAATAGAGCTATGCTCCCCGGCAACGGCGCCAGAAAATGTTCTTGATAACCCACAAGTATAGGGGATCACAACAGTTTTCGAGGGTAGAGTACAAAACCCAAATTTATTGATTCGACACATGGGGAGCCAAAGAATATTCTCAAGTATTAGCAACTGAGTTGTCAATTCAACCACACCTAGAAACTTAATATCTGCAGCAAGGTATTTAGTAGCAAAGTAATATGATAGTAGTGGTAATGGTGGCAAAAGGTAACGGTAGCAAAAGTAATATTTTTGAGTTTTATAGTGATGGTAACAGTAGCAGCGGAAAAGTAAATAAGCAAAGAAGAATATAGGAAAAGCTCGTAGGCATTGGATGGGTGATGGAGAATTATGCTGGATGCGATCGATCATGTAACAGTCATAACATAGGGTGACACAGAACTAGCTCCAGTTCATCAATGTAATGTAGGTATGTATTCTGAATATAGTCAAACGTGCTTATGGAAAAGAACTTGCATGACATCTTTTGTCCTACCCTCCCGTGGCAGTGGGGTCCTAATGGAAACTAAGGGCTATTAAGGCCTCCTTTTAATAGAGTACCAGACCAAAGCATTAACACATAGTGAATACATGAACTCCTCAAACTATGGTCATCACCGGTAAGTATCCCGATTATTGTCACTTCAGGGTTAACAAATCATAACACATAATAGGTGACTATAGACTTGCAAGATAGGATCAAGAACTCCAATATATTGATGAAAACATAATAGGTTCAGATCCGAAATCATAGCACTCGGGCCCTAGTGACAAGCATTAAGCATAGCAAAGTCATAGCAACATCAATCTCAGAACATAGTGGATAATAGGGATCAAACCCTAACAAAACTAACTCGATTACATGATAAATCTCATCCAACCCATTGAAGGAAATATGCCCTAGAGGCAATAATAAAGTTATTATTTATTTCCTTATATCATGATAAATGTTTATTATTCATCTAGAATTGTATTAACCAGAAACTTAGTACATGTGTGAATACATAGACAAACAGAGTGTCACTAGTATGCCTCTACTTGACTAGCTTGTTGAATCAAAGATGGTTAAGTTTCCTAGCCAAGGACATGAGTTATCATTTGACTAACGGGATCACATCATTAGAGAATGATCTGACTGACTTGACCCATTCTGTTAGCTTAGCACGATGATCGTTTAGTATGTTGCTATTGCTTTATTCATGACTTATACATGTTCACATGACTATGAGATTATGCAACTCCCGTTTACCGGAGGAACACTTTGTGTGCTACCAAACGTCACAACGTAACTGGGTGATTATAAAGGTGCTCTACAGGTGTCTCTGGAGGTACTTGTTTGAGTTGGCGTATTTCGAGATTAGGATTGTCACTCCGATTGTCGGAGAGGTATCTCTGGGCCCACTCAGTAATGCACATCACTATAAGCCTTGCAAGCATTGTAACTAATGAGTTAGTTGCGGGATGATGTATTACGAAATGAGTAAAGAGACTTGCTAGTAACGGTATTGAACTAGGTATTCAGATACCGACGATCGAATATCGGGCAAGTAACATACCGATGACAAAGGGAACAATGTATGTTGTTATGCGGTTTGACCGATAAAGATCTTCATACAATATGTGGGAGCCCATATGAGCATCCAGGTTCTGCTATTGGTTATTGACCGGAGACGTGTCTCGGTAATGTCTACATAGTTCTCGAACCAGTAGGGTCCGCATGCTTAAAGTTCAGTGACGATGGGTATAATGAGTTTTTGTGTTTTGATGTACCGAAGGTAGTTTGGAGTCCCGGATATGATCATGGACATGACAAGGAGTCTCGAAATGGTCGAGACGTAAAGATCGATATATTGGACGACTATGTTCGGACACCAGAAAGGTTCCGGAAGGTTTCAGACATATACCGGAGTACCGGGGGGGGTTACCGGAACCCCCCAGGGGGCTTAATGGGCCTACATGGGCCTTAGTGGAAATAGAGGGCAGCAAGGGGAGTGTGGGGTGCGCCCCCCAAGGACCAAACCGAATTGGTTTAGGGCAAGGGAGGCCGTCCCCCTCTTTCCTTCTCCTCCTCTCCCTTTCCTTCCCCCTCTCCTACTCCAACTAGGAAAAGGAGCAGTCCTACTCCTAGTGGGAGTAAGACTCCCCTCTTGGCGTGCCTCTCCCTGGCCGGCCGCCTCCTCCCCCTTGCTCCTTTATATACAGGGGCAGGGGGCACCCCATAGACACAACAATTGATCATTGATCTCTTAGCTGTGTGTGGTGCCCCTCTCCACCATACTCCACCTCGATCATATCGTAGCGGTGCTTAGGCGAAGCCCTACGTCGGTAGCATCATCATCACCATCACCACACTGTCGTGCTGACAAAACTCTCCCATGAAGCTTTGCTGGATCGGAGCTCGCGGGAGGTCATCGAGTTGAACGTGTGCAGAACTCAGAGGTGCCGTGCATTTGGTACTTGGATCGTGAAGACGTACGACTACATCAACCGTGTTGTGCTAACGCTTCCGGATTCGGTCTATGAGGGTATGTGGACACACTCTCCCCTCTCGTTGCTATGCATCACCATGATCCTGTGTGTGCATAGGATTTTTTTTGAAATTACTACGTTCCCCAACAGTGGCATCCAGGCGAGGTTATTGCATAGATGTTATATGCACGAGTAGAACACAAGTGAGTTGTGGACGATACAAGTCATACTGCTTACCATCATGTCATACTTTGGTTCGGCAGTATTGTTGGATGTACCGGCCTGGACCGAAATTACATGTACGCTTACGCGAGACTGGTTCTACCGACATGCTTTGCACACAGGTGGCTGGCGGGTGTCAGTTTCTCCAACTTTAGTTGAATCGAGGGTGGCTACACCCGGTCCTTGCGAAGGTTAAAACAAGACTAACTTGACGAACTATCGTTGTGGTTTTGATGCGTAGGTAAGAACGGTTCTTGCTCAGCCCGTAGCAGCCACGTAAAACTTGCAACAACAAAGTAGAGGACGTCTAACTTGTTTTTGCAGGGCATGTTGTGATGTGGTATGGTCAAGACATGATGCTATATTGTATGAGATGATCATGTTTTGTAACGGAGTTATCGGCAACTGGCAGGAGCCATATGGTTGTCGCTTTATTGTATGCAATGCAATCGCCATGTAATTGCTTTACTTTATCACTAAGCGATAGCGATAGTCGTACAAGCAATAGTTGGCGAGACGACAACGATGCTACGATGGAGATCAAGGTGTCGCGCCGGTGACGATGGTGATCATGACGGTGCTTTGGAGATGGAGATCAAAGGCACAAGATGATGATGGCCATATCATATCACTTATATTGACTGCATGTAATGGTTATCCTTTGTGCATCTTATTCTGCTTTGTTTGACGGTAGCATTATAAGATGATCTCTCACTAAATTTCAAGGTAAAAGTGTTCTCCCTGAGTATGCACGTTGCCAAAGTTCGTCGTGCCGAGACACCACGTGATGATTGGGTGTGATAAGCTCAACGTTCATCTACAACGGGTGAAAGACAGTTTTACACATGCAGAGTACTCAAGTAAAACTTGACGAGCCTAGCATATGCAGATATGGCCTCGGAACACTGAGACTGAAAGGTCGAGCGTGAATCATATAGTAGATATGATCAACATAGTGATGTTCACCATTGAAAACTACTCCATTTCAGGTGATGATCGGTTATGGTTTAGTTGATATGGATCACGTGATCACTTAGATGATTAGAGGGATATCTATCTAAGTGGGAGTTCTTAAGTAATATGATTAATTGAACTTAAATTTATCATGAACTTAGTCCTGATAGTATTTGCATATCTATGTTGTAGTCAATTCCTCGCGTATAGCTTCCCCATTTTATTTATGATATGTTCCTAGAAAAAACTATATTGAAAGATGATAGTAGCAATGATGAGGACTGGATCCGTGATCTAAGGATTATCCTCGTTTCTTCACAGAAGAATTTTATCCTTGATGCCCCGCTAAATGACGGACCTATTGCAGGAGCAGATGTAGACGTTATGAACGTTTGGCAAAGCTTGGTATGATGACTACTTGATAGATTAGTGCACCATGCTTTATGGCTTATAACCGATACTTCAAAAATATTTTGAACGCCACGGAACATATAAGATGTTCTAAGAGTTGAAATTGGTATTTCATACTCATGCCCGTGTCGAGAGGTATGAGACCTCTGACAAGAACTTTGCCTACAAGATGGAGGAGAATAGCTCAGCTAGTGAGCATGTGCTTAGAATGTCTGAGTACTACAATCACTTGAATCAAGTGGGAGTTAATCTTCCAGATAAGATAGTGATTGACAGACTTCTCTACTCACTATCACCAAGTTACTAGAACTTCGTGATGAACTATAATATGCAAGGGATAACGGAAATGATTCCCAAGCTCTTCGTGATGCTGAAATCGATGAAGGTAGAATTCAAGAAAGCGCATCAAGTGTTGATGGTTAAAAAGACCACTAGTTTCAAGAAAAAGGGGCAAAGGAAAAGAAAGGGAACTTCAAAGAATGGCAAGCAAGTTGTCACTCCCGTGAAGAAACCCAAAGCTAGACCTAAGCCTGAAACTGAGTGCTTCTACTCCAAAGGGAATGGTCACTGGAAGCGGAACTACCCCAAATACTTGCGGATAAGAAGGATGGGAAAGTGAACAAAGGTATATTTGATATACAGATTATTGATGTGTACTTTACTAGTGTTCATAATAGCCCCTGGGTATATGATACTGGTTCAGTTGCTATGATTAGTAACTTGAAACAGGAGTTACAAAAAGAACAGAAACAAGTGTTGATGGTTGACAAGACCACTAGTTTCAAGAAAAGGGCAAAGGGAAGATGGGGAACTTCAATAAGAATGGCAAGCAAGTTGCTTCTCAAGTGAAGAAGCCCAAGTCTAGACCTAAGCCTGATACTAAGTGCTTCTACTACAAAGGGACTGGTCACTGGAAGCAAAACTGCCCCAAGTATTTGGCGGATAAAAAGATGGCAAAGTGAACAAAGGTATTATTTGATATACATGTTATTGATGTGTACTTTACTAGTTTTTATAGCAACCCCTTAGTATTTGATACTAGTTCAGTTGCTAAAGATTAGTAACTCGAAACAGGAGTTGCAGAATGAACAGAGATTAGTTAAAGGGTGAAGTGACGATGTGTGTTGGAAGTGGTTCCAAGATTGATATGATCATCATCGCACACTCCCTATACTTTCGGGATTAGTGTTGAACCCAAATAAATGTTATTTGGTGTTTGCGTTAAGCATGAATATGATTTGATCATGTTTATTGCAATACAATTATTCATTTAAAGTCAGAGAATAATTGTTGTTCTGTTTACATGAATAAAACCTTCAATGGTCATACACCCAAGGTGAATGATTTATTGAATCTCGATCGTAGTGATACACATATTCATAATATTGAAGCCAAAAGATGCAAACTTAATAATGATAGTGCAACTTATTTGTGGCACTGTCATTTAGGTCATATTGGTGTAAAGCGCGTGAAGAAAATCCATGCTGATGGGATTTTGGAATCACTTGATTATGAATCAGTTGATTCTTGCGAACCATGCCTCATAGGCAAGATGACTAAGACTCCGTTCTCCAGAAGAATGGAGCAAGCAACTGACTTATTGGAAATAATACATACTGATGTATGCGATCTGATAAGTATTGAGGCTCGCGGCGGGTATTGTTATTTTCTGACCTTCACAGATGATTTGAGCAGATATGGATATATCTACTTGATGGAACATAAGTCTGAAACATTTGAAAAGTTCAAAGAATTTCAGAGTGAAGTGGAAAATCATCATAACAAGGAAATAAAATTTCTACGATCTGATCACGGAGACGAATATTTGAGTTACGAGTTTGGTCTTCAACTAAAATAATGTGGAATAGTTTCACAAATTCATGCCACCTGGAACACCACAACATAATGGTGTGTCCGAACGTCATAACCGTACTTTATTGGATATAGTGCAATCTATGATGTCTCTTACCGATTTGCCACTATCGATTTGGGGTTATGCGTTAGAGACAGCTACATTCACATTAAATAGGGGCACCATCTAATCCGTTGAGAAGACACCGTAGGAACTATGGTTTGGCTAGAAACCTAAGCTGTCGTTTCTTAAAGTTTGGGGTTGTGATGCGTATGTGAAAAAGTTTCAGCTAGATAAGCACAAACCTAAATCAAAAAAGTGCGTCTTCATAGGATACCCAAAAGAAACTGTTGGGTACACCTTCTATCACAGACCCGAAAGGCAATATCTTTGTTGCTAGGAGTGGATCCTTTCTAGAGAAGGAGTTTCTATCAAAAGAAGTGAGTGGGAGGAATGTAGAACTTGATGAGTTAATTGTACCTTCTCCTGAATTGGAAAGTAGTTCATCATATAAATCAGTTCTAGTGACTCCTACATCAATTAGTGAGGAAGCTAATGATGATGATCATGTAACTTCAGATCAAGTTACTACCGAACCTCGTAGGACAACCATAGTATGGTCCGCACCAGAGTTGTTCGGTAATCCTTTCTGGAAGTCATGTTACTAGACCATGACGAACCTACGAACTATGAGGAAGCGATGATGAGCCCAGATTCTGCGAAATGGCTTGAGGCCATGAAATCTGAGATGGGATCCATGTATGAGAACGAAGTATGGACTTTGATTGACTTGCCCGATGATCGGTGAGTCATTAAGAATAAACTGATCTTCAAGAGGACGACGGACGCTGATAGTAGTGTTACTATCTACGAAGCTCGAATTATCGTAAAATGTTTTTGACAAGTTCAAGGTGTTGACTACGATGAGATTTTCTCACTCGTATTGATGCTTAAAAGTCTGTCTGAATCATGTTAGCAGTTGCCGCATTTTATGAAATCTGGCAAATGGATGTCAAAACTGTATTCCTTAATGGATTTCTTAAAGAAGAGTTGTATATGATGCAACCAGAAGGTTTTGTCGATCATAAAGGTGCTAACAAAGTGAGCAAGCTCCATCTATCCATCTATGGACTGGCGCAAGCATCTCGGAGTTGGAATATATGCTTTGATAAAGTGATCGAAGCATATGGTTTTATACAGACTTGTGGTGAAGCCTGTATTTACAAGAAAGTGAGTGGGAGCACTACGACATTTCTGATAAGTATATGTGAATGACATATTGTTGAAATAATGTAGAATTTTCTGGAAAGCATAAAGGAGTGTTTGAAAAGAGTTTTTCAAAAAAAACCTCGATGAAGCTTCTTACACATTGAGCATCAAGATCTATAGAGATAGATCAAGACGCTTGATAAGTTTTTTCAATGAGTACATACCTTGACAAGATTTTGAAGTAGTTCAAAATGGAACAGTCAAAGAAGGAGTTCCCTTCCACACTCCTTGGCCGAAGTCGAGTCTAGTCAGTGAAAACTGTTTTATTAACATGGCTGTGTGGCCCATGGGCCCACGTCGCCATCTGGGTGGTAATAGGATCTTTTATTCCTCGTCTATACTCTGGGACTCTGTTCTCTCTTCTATTCGGGTTAAATGATTTTACTAACTACATTAGGTTCTTGTAACGACTTTCCTCGGAGAGCCCCTTCATTCCAGATGGTTGCCTACATCACCAGAAGACTTCGAAGATATTCTCCGATCTACTCCTGAGAACTTGTGTTGATTTCTTTTGAAATCCCTTAACACCGTTGAATCCTTATGGATAACTGTGTACCCTTGCCGTTCATACTTTCATCCCTAGTTGTTCTTGTTATTACAAGATACCCGAAAGTATTCTCCGACTTTCGAGAATCCTTTTTCCGACTGCCTTGCAGTTCCTTGCCACCTGAATACCCCTACGGATAATTGCTCGCCCTTATCGAGTATCCGCTCATCCCCAGTTGTTCAGGTGTTTCACAATTGTCTTCGAAGTACTATTCGATCCTCCAAAATTCCTCAGTAGCTTATTGCTCTGCAATACTTGTCTGCTTGCATTATGGATGCTTTCCATATGTCTGGCAATATTCGTTAGTATCCTTAGACACCGTCACTTTGATCCTATTGATTCAACATGAGTGCGAATGAACGCAATCATCACTTGATCCTTTTAAATTATCTTTCTGGCTCGGACGTCATTTTTGAACATAAGCTTGTTCTCGACCAATCTGTTTGCCGTGAATTGTACCCTTTGGTCTATTGAACTTATCCACCCTTGATCAGAGCGTCTGCTTCTGATCCTTCTATTTGGAAATCATAATTCCTTTGATATCTAAGCATCGAATCATTCAGGTGTCCTATAATCTGATGCCCTTGCATCCTTTCTTCAACTGACTGTATGCCGATGCTCACATCAGCTCCGCTATGGACCGTCAGATCCTTTATTGGATTATTATTCGACAGTGTCCTCCTTATTCAATAACCTTGTGAGTTTTTCCTCGGATACATAATGCTTTTGGTAAATTGTATCCTCTGTTTTCTCAACCATGATCTGTTTTTTAGCAGGTGGTATTTACGATTGAAGCTAGTGGTATATGTTTCCATGATACCCTAACGGGTTGAACCTATGCCTTTCTTAATCTGTGTGAACCCGAAAGTTTTCATGGGTCATACTCCTCTGGTGATTCACCAGGTAGGTTTTGACATTGAAATCATTTTTATCTAGAGCAGTGAATGAAAGGTTATGCATTGAAGAAGTGGGAGTTGACCTTGAACTTTGTGTTCATGCCCATGGACACGATGTAGATCTTATCATTAGAGCTTCTCTTAAATTAAACTTTCCCTTGGTATAAGTTCTTATATCTGGGACCCGGCCTTTTGCAATCGTGGTTTCGACCATATGTATTTCTTTGACCCATTTCACGGGAAAGTTTCAGCACTTGTCTTCTGTAGATCAATACACCAGTCCAACCTTTACTTTGATCTTCCGTCGAGTATTACACCATGGTACCTCGATAATATCAAGTACTACATAACCTCTTATGAGTTCTTCATCGAGTACTACATTCTCACTGATTCCAATTTTTCACGGGCTCTGAGTTATTAAACACTCAAAGACCGATAACTGAACCGAGTCCACACTACGGTTCAACAACTATTATAAATCTTCTTTGCTTATGAGTTTGTACCCGATCACGTCCTTCCTACCCTATTTGGCTATATCATTACTGTGATGATTTTAACTGTGCTACCCGGTCCTTATTCCCGAAGCACAACTTTCGACGATGAGCTAAGCTTACGTCGATCTTCCTCATCATACCATTTTGCCTTAAACAACGAGCTTGGTTTCGAGTTTGTGTCATACCCTTGGGTTCAATAACCTTTCGCTTCATCATTCCTTTGGCTGGATGTCATCGCCGACCGATTACATCTTCATGAAATCTCTCAACAATTGTGTCGTGATCATCATCAGCATTCTGAGCTCATCCAGGATGTCAATTGAGTTTATTATGAGAAATACCATCCTTGCCCTCGATGATTTGTGTTATCATCGACCACCTTATTGACTTCCCTCCAACACAAACTTATTCGTGTTTTGAGTTATACTTGGAGATCCTTGCTATCCAACATTTGTTCTTCTTTACCTTGGAGTATTACCATCTTTTATATCAAGGATGCCGTCCTTAGCACACCCGGCCGGAGGCCCTATGGTTATAGATTCCTTTTCAGCAAGGTTATCCATTCTTCCATGAGGAAATTGTAAGACTTATTCTACAAGTTATTCCTGATGGATCCTTTGTGTTTCCAAAGTCTGACCTTTGCCTGAATACCATGTCAAAGCTATCTCGAAGCATATATATGGTACTCCAATTTTCAACAAGAACATTTAAAGCCTAATCTTAAATGTTTCCTGCTCAATTATCCAAACACCGTTGTACGAGTAATGTCATGAAAATTCTATCCCCTACCTAAAGAGTTTTCTACATTATATCCTGTCATGGATAATATGTTCTGCTTGTCCTTGGGAAGAATATACCCTTGAAATATGTGTTTAAACACATTTTCCTTTCCATTGTTCTATTTAAAACCTGATAATCACTTTTCCTTTCCATTGGTTTGTTTAAACCTTCTTGTGATCTATATTGTATAAGCAGTAATATATCCTTGCTTATGTAAACACCTCGTTGTACCACTCTTTTAGAAAGACCCTGTTTCTTTTGTTGATGGCATTCCGGTAACCATCGATGGACGAGAATCTTGCCTATTGGTTCGCCTCGTTCAACGAGCAGGAAAATGGTTCTCTTTGTCCCTCGCCCTTGGTACTGATGTGTTGCCGACATGACCGACAGACTATCATCTGACATGCCTTGCTTACATGATCGTGCAAGATGTCACCGACCTTCCTACTTTTAACCACATGGTGGGCCCATAACCCACAGTTCCACAAGATCAAAACCTGACTCTCCTGTACATCCTTGTTTCAAAGTTATCCCTTGTGCTTGGCTTCGTATCTAATTCACGAGCCACCTTCCTAGTGATTAATTCTAGTATCAGACACAATACGAATTCTCGTTGCTCTGAACCCCTTACACGCATTGTTTCAGGCAACGACGATTTTCTATCCGCTTGAAACTTCTTATGGTAACTTCTTACTTTGCTCTCGATGTGTTTCATTTGTTCAACTCGAGAGATACTCCTATGTTCATTCTTGGGATAACCCCCAGATGATTTTCCCTTATAACATTCTATCGTTGTAGAGCTATCCCATATCCTTTTCGTAACTACGATGGAGTTCTTGAAGAAAGGATGCCGACTTCACCATGATGACCTGAAGCAGAGAAATGAAGACGTCAATGTAGAGGGTCAACTACTTCAGGAAGAGCAACCAACACCGAGAAGACCCGTTAGAATTTCATAACCAAATCCCTTCCCCCCCTTACTCCCGCTCCTAAATCTCGGGACGAGATTTCTTGTAGTGGAGGAGAATTGTGACGCCCGGATAATTAAACTACAGTGAATCTCTGCTAATGATGGCACGTCACTGCGATTACTATTATTAATCTCATGAAGGTTCAAAAACAATTCAAAATTTTAAATAACAAGTCAAATTATTATTTCTGGAAACGGTAAAACAAAAATGTTCGGTAGGTTGCAAATATTCACTAACAATTTGTCATGAAAGAATTAACATTTTGCAAAATATAAAATTGCCTCTCGATATTAAAACAATGGACCAACAACACCTTTTATCCCATTTAAATATGAACTCAAACTTAATAAATTATTTCGAATCCAAACTTTTTGTGGCAGAGTAAAATAATGCATAGTAATTATATGGCAAGGTTTTACATTTTACAGAAGTAATTGATGTAAAAAGAAAGTACGAAATAGTAGCTAAGTAAATAAACAGATAAGTAGATGGAAAAATACTAGTAGAAGGATCAGAAACCTAATCTACTGGCCCCTTGGCCCATCTAGCAAAACGGCCCAGGCTAACCCCCCACTTGCCTCCCACCTCTCGCTACAGGAGGGAGGGGTTCCGTGGCGGCCATCCGCCGGCGATGGCCGTGTGTGCCGGCCATCCGCCCCCTGCCCCCGCCTATAAGGTCTTCGCCTGACGCCCCCCGAACCCTAGCTCCATCCCCCTCCCTTCCTTGCGTCGCCATCGGCCTCCCCGCCCCCGCTAGGCCGAACCACCACCGCCATGGCCTTCGCCGTTCCCGCGCTCACTGAGCTCCCGGGCACCTGAGACTTTGTCCCTACGTTTCATCGCCGTCCGCTACTTCGACTACGTCCACGGATCGAGCTGGAACGCACCGAGTCGAGCGGATCGAGGCCTTCTTCCACCTCCGGCCACCACGGCGCCACAGTCGATTCCGGCACCCTCTGCTGCTCCCGTCCCTCGCCGAGCCTTTCTTGTGCTCCCCGGTGAGAACTCGCTTGAAAGCCCTCTCACTAGTACTCGAATTCCTGCCTGTAGCCGACGTTTTCGTCGCGATCGAAGCTCACCGCCGTACCGTGCGCGTCCTCAAGCCCTTTGGCCACACCGTGAGCCTCTGCCCGCCACACCCGCGTCCCCTTGCCCGTGCGCTCGCTCGTGCCCGACCTGCTTCTGCTGCCAACGTCGCTTGCCGCGTACTGCTGTTCATGCCTCCGCGCCCGTCGCGTAAATGCCATGCCCGCGCGCCTCCGTGCCTGCCCGCCTGCGCGTGGCCTCGCCCCCGTGCGTGCTCCCGCGCGCCCCCTGGTCGCCCTGCCCCTGCGTGCCTGAGCTCCGGCCCTGCACAACGCGCGCCCGCGCCCAGCCGCGTTGTCCCTGCTGCCTGCTACCTTCACTGCTGATGCCGCTGAAACTCTGCTGTTGTTGCTTGCTTCCTGCTGCTGCTTCTTGTTACTACTACGGATGCATAGCTGATGCCGCCGCTGCTATTCCTTAACTCCTGCCGCTGCGTTTCGCTGCTCTGCTGCCGCTGCTACAGTAACTGAATGTTACTGTAGCGCTGGCTAGCTTTTGCTATTTCCATTTTCTTAGCTCTCTGGATGGCAACAAAACTATGGTCAAACAAAGTCTAACTTCGTTGAAATTAATTTGTGTTGGGAGTACACATAGCAACCTCCAAATTATTCCATTGGACCAAATTTAAATATGGCATGGATTAAATTCTATAAAAATCGCAAAATGCTTTGTTGGAACAAAAATAACCCCTAGCTATGTGTGTTGCGTGTGTGTACACAGCCACGGCTGGCTATGCCACCGGCCGGCCCATGGTTTAATTAGGCTAGGATTAATTAGGACTAGTTTAGGTAGGATGTAATTTAGTGCTAATTAGTCTATAAACAATGCCATGTGGCCCCCTAGTTTAAATTAATTTAGTCTAAGTAATCTACACCTATGACCATGACATGTGGGCCACCACCTCTCCTTTTGACTAGTCACATTGACTTGGTCAATTCAGATTTAAATTAAACACAAAATTCTAGAATATTGATAAAATTTGGAAAATTATAGAAAATTAACCATAACTCCGATGGAAAAACTTTGTACATAAAAGTTGCTCAGAACGACGAGACGAATCTGGAAACGCGGCCCGTTCGTCCGCCACGCATCCCTAGCATAGCGAACACACAACTTTCCGCTTCCGGTTCATCTGTCCGAAAATGCGAAACACTGGGGATATTTTCCCGGATGTTTCCCCCCTCACCGGTACCACCTCATACCGCGTTAGCGCACACCTAGCATCACGCTTTGTCATGTCATGCATCGTCATGCATTTGTTTGCATTATATTTATTGTTTCTTCCCCCTCTTCTCTTGCTAGACACCGAGACCGACACCACTGCTACCCAGTACGACTACAGTGTTGACGACCCCTCTCTCTTGCCAGAGCAACCAGGCAAGCCCCCCCCCTTTGATCACCAGATATCGCCTACTCGTATCTCTACTGCTTGCATTAGAGTAGTGTAGCATGTTACTGCTTTCCGTTAATCCTATTCTGATGCATAGCCTGTCATTGTTGCTCCAGCTGTTGATACCTTACCTGCAATCCTAAATGCTTAGTATAGGATGCTAGTTTATCATCAATGGCCATACATTCTTGTCCGTATGCCATGCTATACTATCGGGCCGTGATCACTCGGGAGTTGATCACGGGTATATACCTGTACCTTATACATGATACATGTGATGACTAAAGTCGGGTTGGCTCGAGGAGTACCCGCGAGTGATTCACGGATTGGGGGCTGAAAGGACCTTTCTCCCGATGGCTCTTTGGGTGGATCTTTGTGGCGGAGCGACAGGGCAGGTTGAGACCACCTAGGAGAGAGGTGGGTCTGGCCCTGGTCGGCGTTCGCGGTGTTTTCAAGATAACACGTTTAACGAGATCTTGGTATTTGATCTGAGTCTGGCTACTGGCCTATACGCACTAACCATCTACGCGGGGACAGTTATGGGCACTCGACGTCATGGTATCAGCCGAAGCCTTCTTGACGTCAGGGACTGAGCGGCGCGCGCCGGGTTGGACCACGTAACGCAACTTCCTTTGTAATGGAGGTTGCTAGGTCTGCTCACCGGCCGCGTACGCAACGTGCAGGTGTGCAAAGGGCGATGGGCCCAGACCCCTGCGCCATAGGATTTAGACCGGCGTGCTGACCTCTCTGTTGTGCCTAGGTAGGCTGCGACGTGTTGATCTTCCGAGGCCGGGCATGACCTAGAAAAGTGTGTCCGGACAAAGGGGATCAGCGTGTTGGGAAATGTGGTGCACCCCTGCAGGGAAGTTAATCTATTCGAATAGCCGTGATCTTCGGTAACAGGACGACTTGGAGTTGTACCTTGACCTTATGACAACTAGAACCGGATACTTAATAAAACACACCCTTCCAAGTGCCAGATACAACCGGTGATCGCTCTCTCATAGGGCGACGAGGGGAGGATCATCGGTTAGGATTATGCTATGCGATGCTACTTGGTGAACTTACCATCTACTCTCTTCTCCTGCTGCAAGATGGAGGTTACCAGAAGCGTAGTCTTCGATAAGACTAGCTATCCCCCTCTTATTCCGGCTTTCTGCAGTTCAGTCCACATATGATACCCCTTTTCCATTTGATACCAATGCATACATATGTAGTGTAGCTCCTTGCTTGCGAGTACTTTAGATGAGTACTCACGGTTGCTTTGCTCCCCCTTTTCCCCCTTTCTGTACCCGGTTGTTGCGACCAGATGATGGAGTCCAGGAGCCAGAGGATCCCGAGGATTATTCTACGTGGAGTTCGACTTTGAGGAGTAGTTAGGAGGTCCCAGGCAGGAGGCCTCGCCTTTTCGATCATTCCTACTTTTGTGCTAGCCTTCTTAAGGCAAACTTGTTTAACCTATGTCTGTACTTATATATTGTTGCTTCCGCTGACTCTTGTGCCTTCAAGCATTTGTATTCGAGCCTTCGAGGCCCCTGGCTTGTAATATAAATCTTGTATTATTTTAATTTGTGTCTAGAGTTGTGTTGTGATATCTTCCCGTGAGTTCCTGATCTTGATCGTACACATTTGCGTGCATGATTAGTGTACGGTCAAATCGGAGGCGTCACATTATGCATTAGAGACAGCTACATTCACATTAAATAGGGGCACCATCTAATCCGTTGAGAAGACACCGTAGGAACTATGGTTTGGCTAGAAACCTAAGCTGTCGTTTTTTAAAGTTTGGGGTTGTGAGGCTTAGGTGAAAAAGTTTCAGCCAGATAAGCACAAACCTAAATCGGAAAAGTGCGTCTTCATAGGATACCCAAAAGAAACTGTTGGGTACACCTTCTATCACAGACCCGAAAGGCAATATCTTTGTTGCTAAGAGTGGATCCTTTCTAGAGAAGGAGTTTCTATCAAAAGAAGTGAGTGGGACGAATGTAGAACTTGATGAGCTAATTGTACCTTCTCCCGAATTGGGAAGTAGTTCATCACATAAATCAGTTCTAGTGACTCCTACATCAATTAGTGCGGAAGCTAATGATGATGATCATGTAACTTCAGATCAAGTTACTACCGAACCTCATAGGACAACCATAGTATGGTCCGCACCAGAGTGGTTCGGTAATCCTTTCTGGAAGTCATGTTACTAGACCATGACGAACCTATGAACTATGAGGAAGCGATGATGAACCCAGATTCCGCGAAATGGCTTGAGGCCATGAAATCTGAGATGGGATTCATGTATGAGAACGAAGTATGGACTTTGATTGACTTGCCCGATGATCGGTGAGTCATTAAGAATAAACTGATCTTCAAGAGGACGACGGATGCTGATAGTAGTGTTACTATCTACGAAGCTCGAATTATCGTAAAATGTTTTCGACAAGTTCAAGGTGCTGACTACGATGAGATTTTCTCACTCGTATTGATGCTTAAAAGTCTGTCTGAATCATGTTAGCAGTTGCCGCATTTTATGAAATCCGGCAAATGGATGTCAAAACTGTATTCCTTAATGGATTTCTTAAAGAAGAGTTGTATATGATGCAACCAGAAGGTTTTGTCGATCATAAAGGTGCTAACAAAGTGAGCAAGCTCCAGCTATCCATCTATGGACTGGCGCAAGCCTCTCGGAGTTGGAATATATGCTTTGATAAAGTGATCGAAGCATATGGTTTTATACAGACTTGCGGTGAAGCCTGTATTTACAAGAAAGTGAGTGGGAGCACTATGACATTTCTGATAAGTATATGTGAATGACATATTGTTGGAATAATGTAGAATTTTCTGGAAAGCATAAAGGAGTGTTTGAAAAGAGTTTTTCAAAAAAAAACCTCGATGAAGCTTATTACACATTGAGCATCAAGATCTATAAAGATAGATCAAGACGCTTGATAAGTTTTTTGAATGAGTACATACCTTGACAAGATTTTGAAGTAGTTCAAAATGGAACAGTCAAAGAAGGAGTTCTTGCCTGTGTTGCAAGGTGTAAAGTTGAGTAAAGACTAAAATCCGACCACGACAGAAAATAAAAAAAGAATGAAAAGTCATTCCCTATGCCTTAGTCGTAGGTTCTATAAAGTATGCCATGCTGTGTACCAGACCTATTGTATACCCTGCCCTGAGTTTGGCAAAAGAGTACAATAGTGATCTAGGAATAGATCACTGGACAGCTGTCAAAATTATCCTTATAGGACTAAGGAAATATTTCTCGGTTATGGAGGTGATAAAAGAGTTAGTCGTAAAGAGTTACTACGATGCAAGCTTTTTACATCGATCTAGATGACTCTAAGTCTCGATCTGGATACATATTGAAAGTGGGAGAAATTAGCTAGAGTAGCTTCGTGCAGAGCATTATAGACATAGAAAATTGTGAAATACATACGGATCTAAATATTGCAAACCCGTCGACTAAACTTCTCTCACAAGCAAAACATGATCTCTCTTTGGGTGTTAATCACATAGCGATGTGAACTAGAATATTGACTCTAGTAAACCCTTTTGGTATTAGTCACATGGAGATGTGAACTAATCACATAAAGATATGAACTAGATTATTGGCTCTAGTGCAAGTGGGAGACTGAAGGGAATATGCCCTAGAGGCAATAATACATTTATTATTTATTTCCTTATATCATGATAAATGTTTATTATTAATCCTAGAATTGTATTAACCGGAAACTTAGTACATGTGAAAATACATAGACAAACAGAGTGTCACTAGTATGCCTCTACTTGACTAGCTCGTTGAATCAAAGATGGTTAAGTTTCCTAGCCATAGACATGAGTTGTCATTTTATTAACGAGATCATATCATTAGAGAATGATGTGATTTACTTGACCCATTCCGTTAGCTTAGCACGATGATCGTTTAGTATGTTGCTATTGCTTTCTTCATGACTTATACATGTTACCATGACTATGAGATTATGCAACTCCCGTTTACTAGAGGAACACTTTGTGCTACCAAACGTCACAGCGTAACTGGGTGATTATAAAGGTGCTCTACAGGTGTCTCCGATGCTACTTGTTGAGTTGGCGTATTTCGATATCAGGATTTGTCACTCCGATTGTCGGAGAGGTATCTCTAGGCCCACTTAGTAATGCACATCACTATAAGCCTTGCAAGCATTGTAACTAATGAGTTAGTTGCGGGATCATGTATGCCCCTCTGAAGCGGCTATGGAGTTCAGCCGACGCATATCTGGACTTGGCGGCGAGCGCTGTCGATGCGGCTGAATATTTCCGAGATCAAACAGATCGTGAAGTGGACAAGCTATTCTGGTCACAATTTAACATTCTAGAGCGTCCGCTTCCACTGACTGATCAGCTTACCGAATGGGCCGAACTCAATAGATTGTCTGGACTCGCCATGAGGTCTGTCATGGATCATCTATGGCCGGAAAGGCCAAAGCCGAACAACTATTTTAGCTTGGTGCAGCAGTTCCTTGGTGCGGTGCCACGCATTAATGCGATGAAGAGGTCGGCGTGCATAGAAGGCTCGCGGATGGCCCTTGCCCATGTCAAAACATACTGGGCGGAGATGGATGCCACCACTGTCGCGGCACAGGGTTCGGCCATAGGCCGAGTGGCTGCCGAGCACTATTTTGAAGAAGTTCTTGAGGGTGCTCATTCGATAGAGGCCAAGTGCTCGAAGAATGTTATGTTTGAGTGACATGTATTCCCATTGTAAAAACAACGTTTTATTGAATTTATGAAGGCTGTATTTATACTTTCCCCCGAAAGTATTGTGATGCCTCCTGTGCGGCCGTTTATGTATACATGTATATAACCTGAAAGATTGCAGTCATCGGCTTCAGCCCCCACGCATATAATGCGGGGGTGTTCGCAGAAGACGCATATTCACACTTAATCCAACGTCTTGGTCCTATTAAGGAGGTGATAGCACAACGAACTGGCAACCTGACTATAATGCTTTAACACATTCACTTAGCCAGAGGAGTTTGACAGTGGGGCTACTATATAGCCCCTGGTGGCTCCGGACTCATCCGGATTTGGGGTGCGTACATGCCTGGCCGGGAAACGGCCCTTCGTTAATGCGGAGGAATCCCGAAGATTCCAATAGGTCATCGAGTGGCGGACTAGTCTCATGCTATATCATGACAGTCAGTTTTCGGCTTTCGCTACTGAGGTGCTCGTCCGGATGAACCAGGGCACAATCGCAGTAGTTCTCCTGGTGCCGCCTTAGCCGATAGAGCGAAACGTAAAGCAGCAAAACACATGAGCCGGGCAAACCCAACATTTGACCAAAGACATGATTCAGAGCTGATGCATATAAGGCCAAACTCGCGAGGCCGAACACTCCCTAAGGTATTCGGTGTTTATGGTATAAACCGGGTCTAAACAGTACCCTTTGTAATAAGCCCCTGGTTTCCAGGTACGTGCATTATTCTGGCGTGGCCACATGCCAAGACGTCAGCATCCTTCTCGATTGTACTGAGAATCCGAGGGATGTAAATCAACAAGAGACAGTAAAAAAGGTTTACACAGGGTCTTAATCTACAAAGAATCCTTGGAACAGGTCCCTGCTACAGGTCTGCGCCTATGTATCCGTTGTGCCGTATCCTGGACGGGTGTAGCACGATGGTCATCTGAAAAAGAGAGGAACTTGATTGAAAAGTTGACGTGCAAAAGTTAAGTTATAGTAAATAAATGATATATAGTTCAAAATGAGTAAAGGTGAGCCTTATTGCCACTTGTCCGCGCGCGTTGAGCCCCTTGTATTGTAATAGGGGTATAGCCATCACACCTGTATCAATTATATATAGCTGTACCGGACTCGTCCAACCGTGTCTGTGGTCTTAACGACATATCAGATACTTTAGTTGGTGAGGCCGTTTACTGTGCGGCTGCCTTGTCTTCGGCGCGCAAGGAGCGCTCAATGTTTCCATTTACTTTGATGATGCCGCGTGGACTGGGCATCTTAAGCGTGAGGGAAGCGTAATGCGGTATTGCGTTAAACCGAGCGAAAGCTTCGCGTCCGAGCAGTGCTTGATAGCCACTTTGGAACGGAGCGATGTGGAAGGTTAAATTTTCACTGTGGAAGTTATCGGGGAAGCCGAATATAACCTCTAGTAGCAGGGAGCCCCTGCAATGGGCCTCTGGGCCTGGCGTTACTCCTTTGAAGGTAGCATTGCTGCGGAAAATTTTTGTTGGGTCTATCCCCATTTTTCGGACTGTGTCCTGATATATCAGATTTAAACTGCTGCCGCCGTCCATCAGGACTCGTGTGAGCTGGTATCCGTCAATTAGTGGATCTAATACCAAGGCAGCCCATCCTGCATGCCGGATACTTGCCGAGTAATCCTGATGGTCGAAGGTGATCGGTTGGGATGACCAGTGGCGGAGTTCTTTGGTGATAGGCCCTCGGGCATGTCTTTCTAGGGGTGCCGCTTTGTTTTTCCCCTTTAACACGTGTAACACGTTGACTGTTTTGACTTCTGGTGGGAATTTCTTCTGTTCCCCTGTGCTTTGCTTGCGAGGCTCATCCTCGTCTTCGCTTGGTGTATCCCGCCTCTTGTGCTCGGTGTTGAGCTTGCCGGACTGTTTGAAGACCCAACATTCTCTATGGGTATGATTTGCGGGTTTATCAGGAGTGCTATGGATCTGACATATTTGGTCTAGAATTTTGTTTAGGCTGGACAGTTGGTCTCTGTTGCCTTTGGAGGGCGGCTTCTGCTGACCTGGCCGAGAGCTTCTAAATCTGGCGTTTACCGCCGTGCTCTTCGGGCTGTCTTCTTCATTCCGGCGCTTATACTTGCTGCGTCGTGATTTCCCGTTTCCATCCCTAACTTCGGATGTACTTGGGTCGCTGGTGCTGCATCGGGCTAACCAGCTGTCCTCGCCCGCGCAAAAACGGGTCATGAGGCTTGTTAATGTTGCCATTGTTCTCGGCTTTTCTTGACCGAGGTGTCTGGCAAGCCATTCGTCTCGAACACTATGGTTGAAAGCTGCTAAGGCTTCGGCATCCGGACAGTTGACTATTTGGTTCTTTTTAGTGAGGAACCTGTTCCAAAGTTTTTGGGCTGACTCATCGGGCTGTGGAGTTATATGACTTAAATCGTCTGCATCGGGTGGTCGGACATATGTCCCTTGAAAATTTGCCCGAAAGGCGTCTTCGAGCTCTTCCCAGCTTCCGATGGAGTTTTCAGGGAGGTTTTTAAGCAAGTGCCGAGCTGGCCCCTTGAGCTTGAGGGGTAAGTACTTGATGGCGTGGAGATCATCTCCTCGAGCCATATGGATATGGAGGATATAGTCCTCAATCCAGACCCCAGGGTCTGTTGTTCCATTGTCCGCCTCTATGTTTACGGGTTTGAATCCCTCTGGAAATTCATGGTCCAGCACCTCGTCGGTGAAACTTAGGGGGTGTGTGGCACCCCTGTATTTGGGTGTACCATGGTGTTCGGATGTTTGTTGTGTTGCATTGTATGTTGGAGCGGGCTTGTGTGGTCCATAGATGGATCTGGTTGCGCCATCCTTTTGATGCGAGCCCTTACGCGGATCGCGTACTGGTTTATGTGCGGCATCGTTTGCCGCTTCATGTTGGCTATGAGGTCGTCTATCCGACCGAATGGCCATTTTATTTTTAAATTGTGGAGGATCTAAGGCCTCCTCATCGAATTCAGGTAGCAACTTTCGCTTCGGATAGCTCTTGGTGTGGAGATTACTGCCGTACTTCGCTGCGGTGTTGAGTACTTCACTCCATTTGATTTTGAGTGTGTCTTGTGCAGCCTTGAGCCTTTGCTTCTGTTTTTTCAGACTCCTCGTCGTGGCAACAAGCCTTTGGTGGGCATTATGTTGCTCCTGGCGCCTGTCCGGTGTGATGTCGTCCGGACTGTTATCGTTGACGGGGTTGGGTTGTTCGGTTTGATTCTCTGTGCTGCCGTGGTTAGGCGATGGTTCACCCTGCTCTAACAATGGGTCTATGTGATCGTTGCTTCTGCCGAGGCGGGATTTGGAGCGGCGCTTACGCCGCCGCATTGACTGTTTCTCGAGGGAACGACCCTTTTCTGCATCCTTCCGTTCCTCGTCGTCGTTTTCTTTGGGTGTGTCCACCATGTATACGTCATATGATGAGGTGGCTGTCCAGTGCCCTGTGGGCAGTGGTTCCTCTTCGCCTCCCGCATCATCGTCCATACTGTCAATGTCTTCGGAGTCGATGTCGAGCATGTCGGTTAAGTCATCGACAGTGGCTATTAAGTGGGTGGTGGGTGGGCGGTGAATTTCTTCGTCATCCGCATCCCAATCCTGCCGGACGTAGTTCGGCCAGGACTCTCCTGACAAGGAGAGTGACCTTAATGAGTTCAGTATGTCGCCAAAGGGCGAGTGCTGAAAAATATCTGCGGAGGTAAACTCCATGATCGGCGCCCAATCGGATTCGACAGGAACGGGCGCAGGCGGTTCAGAGTCCATGGCCGGAGAAGGATCCGGCAGTTTGACAACACGGCTCTCGTGAAGGGTAAGGTCGATATTTGGCTCGATCGCCGCAGAGGATACGGCCTCCGTGGCGGGGTCTATCCACCCGTCCATGATTGGCGCAACTGGCTCCGAATTGAGGGTCGGAGCGGCTGCCAGTGCGATTTCTTGAACACTGTCCAATGGTAGAGCTAAATCGTACTCATCGTGACCGCGTGGCGCACAAGGCAGGGGCTCGAATCCGTCGAAGATCAAGTCTCCGCGGATATCGGCCGTGTAGTTTAAGCTTCCAAACCTGACCTGGTGGCCAGGGGCGTAACTTTCGATCTGCTCCAGATGGCCAAGTGAGTTGGCCGGCAGTGCGAAGCCGCCGAACGAAAAGATCTGTCCGGGGAGAAAAGTCTCACCCTGGACTGCATTGCTATCGATGATCATATGAGCCATCAAGCCTAACGCCGATGACACAGAGGAAATCTCAATGAAAGCACCAATTTTAGTGTCAAAACCGGTGGATCTCGGGTAGGGGGTCCCGAACTGTGCGTCTAAGGCGGATGGTAACAGGAGGCAGGGGACACGATGTTTTACCCAGGTTCGGGCCCTCTTGATGGAGGTATAACCCTACGTCCTGCTTCATTTATTCTTGATGATATGAGTATTACAAGAGTTGATCTACCACAAGATCGGAGAGGCTAAACCCTAAAGGCTAGCCTATGGTATGATTGTATGTTGTCCTATGGACTAAAACCCTCCGGTTTATATAGACACCGGAGGGGGCTAGGGTTACACAAGGTCGGTTACAAAGGAGAAGATAACCATATCCGTACTGCCTAGCTTGCCTTCCACGCCAAGTAGAGTCCTATCCGGACACGGGATGAAGTCTTCAATCTTGTATCTTCATAGTCCAATAGTCCGGCCAAAGGATATAGTCCGGCTGTCCGGACACCCCCTAATCCAGGACTCCCTCAATAATGAACTCAATGGAATCGACGCGCCGCCTGCTACCTTGGTTCTCGGCAATGAATCCCCTGCTTGGCACACCAAAGATGTTGGCATGGAGCCGGCGATCTATGAGGCAGGGCTGCCCCTTTGCTGGTTCGACTGGGGATCAGTTGGCACGAAGAGCAAGTACAACAGGAGGCGGCATGGTTTTTACCCAGGTTCAGGCCGCTGAGAAACATAAGTGCTTTTATGTATTGGGTGAATGCGGAAGAAAATACACAGAGCACTCTCCCCCGGCAAGTCGCTAGGAGAGGGCAGCTACATGGATATCTATGCGTGTGTGTTGCAAGGTTTCGAACCTCTGTAAAGGTTGCCTTGGCCCTCCTTTTATAAATAAAGAGGTTACCACAGTGGCAAAATGATCATTACAGGATGATTGGACTGATGCAGATCAATGATACATAACTCTACTAGTTAGGAAAAGAGTGCATTAAATGCACTGCTAGGTGTCGCGGCAAACCAC
>NC_041390.1:362902148-362994786 GCF_002162155.2 Triticum dicoccoides | reverse complement strand
GGGGGGGGGGTGTCACATTGCAATAAGAGCAGAAGAGCATGGGGCAGCACAACAGAGATCACATGAGCAATTTTACCCAGGTTCGGGCTGCTGTGAGGCGTAAAACCCTACTCCTGCTTTGGTGGACTAATTGTGGAAAAATGGTGGTGGTCCTAGTGCGTTTTCTCGACAGGATTGCCTCAGGGCAAAACGGCTACGAGCGTAGGAAATATGAGGGGGTGGTTTCACTAACACAGGGTCCCACCCTTTCTAAGGTTGCCATGGGCCTCCTTTTATAGGCTAAGGGGTAATCACAGTGGCAAATCAGTCATTATGCACTCATAAGATAGCAATTAGTGCTATCATACCTAACTCTGCAGGCTGACAGAGTTCATTAAATGCGCCGCTCAACGTCACATCGTCGCTTGCCCGGCAAGCGTTGTCGGGTTGTTTTGCCAGCTTTGCGCCTGCTCGCTTGACATGTCGCAGGACGGGTGTCATCTGTAGGTATCTCCTGTAGGAAGAGGCTGCCATGTGGCAAATGGCTGCCACTTGTACACTTTGCGGCTTGACACTACACTGATCGACGACGTGCGTCATGGAAAGGTGGTTTGGTGAGGTGGTTCCACCTTCGCGAGTCCCGGCAGGCCCTACCATGGTGCCTTGGAGGTTTTCCTCCGGGGGTAACCCCGTCCTCGCCAGGCTGGCCTACCTGGCAAGGGAGGCCTTTCTCCTAGTGGTTTCTTACTTTTCTGGCTTGGTCTTAGTCCTCTTGATCTATATGTTGGTCCTTTAAAGATCTTGGTCTCTTGTACTTTGGCCTGGTACGGTACTATAATCTTGCTCCTGTGCCTGTGCACAGTCTGGGCAACAGAACTAGGGTTTGTTGCACCGACAGATGCCCCGGGCCTGCACCGAACATGCTAGCGAGCGTCCTCGAGGTAGGCCCCAATAAGTGCACGGGAAGGGGTGTGGAAGAGACTGGCTCCTTGAGGTCTTCTTTGCTTTCTTCAATAATCTTGAGCCTGGGCCAGTTTCCGTTTTTCTTGCGCATCGTGTAAAGCCAATCGTGGTGGGGCCGCCCTTGTAATGGCACGTGAATGACTTTAATGCACGGGGTAGAAACGGCCAATTCACTCTTCCCACCACGCCCTTATCCTTAGCCACGTATGCTGCATGCATTGCATGGGGTAGGTAAATGGAGGTGTGTGGTGCGAGAGAGCATCAAGGCGAGGGCTCGGTCTTCTTGAATTGGCAGGGGAGGACGATGGTCGCACGTTGAGCAAGCGGCTCCCCTCCTCAGACTGCCTATAAAAGGAGGGCGAGGGGAAATCAGAGTCATCCATCTTTTCATCCCTTCCCCTCCGTTCTCTGCCTCCTGCTATTTATGTCGAAGAGAAGAGCCTTGGGCCAGGCCCCACGCTCCAGCCTGGGGTTGGTGCCACAAAGTGTTGGTGTTGGTGCTTGGGGAGTGAGTCTGGTCCTTGCTTGGAGAAGATGCCGCGGACAAGCCGCCCGTGGCGTGGGGGATATTAAGCTTCCCCATTGTGGGGAAATTCTTACTCCTTCCACCATGGTTGGTTTCCCATAGGGTAGTGTGGCATTCAGCCCCAGGCTACTGCTGCTTGTTGGCTTGGCGACCAAGCTCTCGGCGTATTCGATGCTCGCCTAGGAGGCAGGGATGGCGATCGTTGGTAATCCCAGCACTGCCCTTTCCGGAGGCCTTCGGGCCAATGTTGATGAGAGGTGTGCCTTCTTGCCCGCCGACGTGGGGAGCGGCGCCCCCCGAGCACCCTGGCCGTCTTGGTCGCTCGCCTTCTCTCCGAGGAAGGTGCTGGATCGCGAGGTCGGTGTTCCCCTGGGACAGTGTTGATGAAGATGAAGCCAGGGAGATGAAGAAGGAGGGAGGCAGACCGTCCAATTGGAGTACGATAGCACCGATGCATTCGTCTCGTACTGGCGACTTGCTGCCTTGTCTTTTTGTCTTTCCCCTCCTTTCCCCGGCACCGTCATCACAATTTTATCAGTTGTTGGGGAAAGGGTCGCCCTCCTGGCGCTTCCGCTTCCTCTAGTGGCCTTCCTGCTAGGCGCTGACGTCCTTCTCTGCTGGTGGCTATGCTGGAGCCTCTGGATTGGTCCAGGAAGCTGTGACCAGGGGGTCTATGAGGTGCTCCATTCATTTTCTTCCTTCATAGACTTGCCACTCCTGATCTTGTCGGGCTATGTTTTGGCAGGCCCCGACGGGATCGGGGTGGTGGTGTTGTGTTGCCGCGCCTCCCACCCTTTTCTCTTCCCACCGCACTACCTGGGACAAGAGGGACAGGGAGAGGAGTTTACGGGGCACTTATCTTTACCTACAGGCAGTTGCCAAATTTTAGTTCAAATAATGTAATCTCTTGCATCCATTTTTGTGTCTTGTAAGGTTTGTACTTGTTTGATCAGCATATTAATGAAAAAGATGAACCTTGTCGCGGACTCGTGCATGTAGAGTTTCCCTCAGAAGGCTGCTGAGGAGTTAAGCCTACCGAGCACAAATGGTGACGACGGACCAGCCCCCCGCCAATCTTTTTTCAACAAAGACCACTGCGACCATCCTGACCGAAGTAGCACTCGAGTCAAGGGATGGGACCACCTAAGTTTCAGAAAAGCGGCGAGGTTCTCTTATGCACAAGTTTTTGCTTACAGAACACGTATGGACAAGAGATAGAACTTATCTGTCTGGCTTGCCGGAGATCGCAGTGTTGGTTCATATTTCCAGCTTCCTTTAGAGGCCAAGTTGTCGGCAGGAACCTGCAATTGTATGCAGATGGAAATGATGCCAGATGCGATCTTATCTATATGAGCACGCGATGCTCATGAAATGCTTATGCATGCATGCAACTTGTTGGGGGCACCCCACCGCTTTATTTATTTCTCTGTTGCTCAAGGTCTGTGTCTGGCTTTGTACAAGGGGTTACATGCAACTGAGACAAGGCCTGTACAAAAGGGCGGCTACCGGGAAGGGCCAGACAGCCGCACCTTACGCGTAGAACTTGCAGAATTAATGTAATCTCTCGAGTCCATGTCTATGTTATGAAAGGTTTGTACTTGTACTATCAGCATATTAATGAAAAAGATGAACCTTGCCGGTAGAGGTAGAATGCCTCTTTAGTTTAAATAAATGAGTCTTCCCTGGCAGGCTATCCTGCCGGTACCCTTTTATTTTGCTGCCGGAGAACTGAGCCTACCGAACATAATAAAAGGACCAGCCCCCAGCCAATCACTTTTCATCAAAGGCCACTATGACCATCCTGGCCGAAGCAACGTTTGAGCCTAGGGATGGGGGCACCTAAGTTTCAAAGAGCGGAGAGGTTTTCTCATGCATGAGTTTCAGCTTACAGAACACTTATGGACCTTATCTGTTCGGCTTGCCGGAGATCCCATTGCTGGTTCATCTTCCCAACTCCCGGTAGAGGCTAAGCTCACGGCAGGAACCTGCAGTCTTATACAGATGGAAATGATGCAAGATGCGACCCTATCTATATGCATAAGCAGTGCTCACGAAATGCTTATGCAATGCTCTTGGAATGCTCATGCATGCATGCAACTTGGTCGGGGGCCCCCCGGCCCTTCGTTTATTTCTCTGTTGCTCAGGGTTACATGCAACTGAGGCAAAGGCTTGTAAAAAAAGGAGGCTATCGGGAAGGGCCTGACAGCTGCGCCTTACGGGTAGAACTTGCGGAGATGCTCAATATTCCATGAGTTTTGCAATTAAATGCCATCTCCGGTTTCCAGACAGACTGCTGATACGTCTCCGTCGTATCTATAATTTTTGATTGTTCCATGCAAATATTATTCAACTTTCATATACTTTTGGCAACTTTTTATACTATTTTTGGGACTAACATATTGATCGAGTGCCCAATGCCAGTTCCTGTTTGTTGCATGTTTTTTGTTTCGCGAAATATCGATATCAAACGGAGTCCAAACAGAATAAAAACTGACGGAGATTTTTTTTGGAATATATATGATTTTTGGGAAGAAGAATCCACGCGAGACGATGCTCGAGGGGCCCACGAGGTAGGGGGCGCACCCCAGGGTGTCAGGCACACCCCTGACCCTCATGGCCACCCCGTAAGGCCGTTGGTGCCCTTCTTTCGCCGCAAGAAAGCTAATTTCTGGATAGAGATCGTGTCAAAATTTCAGCCCAATCGGAGTTAGGATCTCCGGGAATATAAGAAACGGTGAAAGGGAAGAATCTGAGAACGCAGAAATAGAGAGACAGATCCAATCTCGGAGGGGCTCTCGCCCCTCCCATGCCATGGAGGCCATGGACCAGAGGGGAAACCCTTCTCCCATCTAGGGAGGAGGTCAAGGAAGAAGAAGAAGGAGGGGGGCTCTCCCCCCTCGCTTCCAGTGGCACCGGAGTGCCACCGGGGGCCATCATCATCACCGCGATCTACACCAACACCTCCGCCATCTTCACCAACATCTCCATCACCTTCCCCCCTCCATCTACAGCGGTCCACTCTCTCGCAACCCGCTGTACCCTCTACTTTAACATGGTGCTTTATGCTTCATATTATTATCCAATGATGTGTTGCCATCCTATGATGTCTGAGTAGATTTTCGTTGTCCTATCGGTGGTTGATGAATTGCTATGATTGATTTAATTTGCTTGTGGTTATGTTGCCGTCCTTTGGTGCCCATCATATGATTGCGTGCGTGGATCACACCATAGGGTTTGTTGTATGTTTATAGGACTATGTATTGGAGGGCAAGAGTGATAGAAGCTTCAACCTAGCATAGAAATTGATGCATACGGGATTGAAGGGGGACCAATATATCTTAATGCTATGGTTGGGTTTTACCTTAATGAACATTAGTAGTCGCGGATGCTTGCTAATAGTTCCAATCATAAGTGCATAAAATTCAAGTCAGGGATGACATGCTAGCAGTGACCTCTCCCACATAATACCTGCTATCGGTCTAGTAAAGTAGTCAATTGCTTAGGGGCAATTTCACAACTCCTACCACCACTTTTCCACACTCGCTATATTTACTTTATTGTTTCTTTATCTAAACATCCCCTACTTTTTATTTACGTACTCTTTATTATCTTGCAAACCTATTCAACAACACCTACAAAGTACTTCTAGTTTCATACTTGTTCTAGGTAAAGCGAACGTCAAGCGTGCGTAGAGTTGTATCGGTGGTCGATAGAACTTGAGGGAATATTTGTTCTACCTTTAGCTCCTCGTTGGGTTTGACACTCTTACTTATTGAAAACTGTTGCGATCCCCTATACTTGTGGGTTATCAACTGCGCCAGGTCTGGTGACACAAACTACCCGATAAGGTCCTTCCCACTTTGGCGCCAACTTGTTTGTACCCTTGGCGGACTGAACGCGCCCAAGGATAAGGTCGCCTTCCTCAAAACATCAGGCATGAAGCCTGCGGCTGTGATAGCGACGCATGGCTTGATGATAGCGTGGAGCACGCGTAGCAGCCCGGAGAAGGTTCTCCTTGAGTAGCACAGTGTCGTCACGCCGGTGCTGATCTTGCATTACTTCATCATAGGCAAGCACTCGTGGTGACCCGTAAATGAGTTCTGTGGGGAACACTGCTTCTGCCCCATAGAGTAGGGAGAAGGGAGTCTGCCCGATAGCTCGATTTGGTGTCGTTCGGGGGGACCAGAGAACTACTGGCAGCTCGTCGATCCACCGATTGTCGTGCTTCTGCACCATATCAAAGGTTCTTGTCTTGAGTCCACGCAACACTTCAGTGTTCGCCCTATCAGCTTGCCCATTGCTTCTGGGATGCTCAACAGAGGCCAATGAGATCTTGCTTTCGAGGGCATGAAGGCTCGACTCGTGAACTGGGTGCTATTGTCGGTAATGATCCTAGTCGGGACTCCAAAATGACACAAAAATTCTTTCAAGAACTTGATAGCTAACTGAGCAGTCACCTTCCTCATGGCAGCTACTTCGGGCCACTTTGTAAACTTGTTGATAGCGACGAACAAGAATTCAATGCACCCGCTAGCTCGGGGGAAAGGGTAGTGGATATCGAGCCCCCAGACCGAAAATAGCCATGATAAAGGGATTGTCTGAAGAGCTTGTGCATGCAGGTGGATGTTCGTGGAATGGAACTAGCAGGCTTCACATTCGGTGAGTAGCTCAACTTCATCTTGGAGGGCTGTGGGCCAATAGAATCCTTATCAGAATGCTTTCCCAACTAATGCCCTTGATACAACGTGGCAGCCGCACATGCCTTTGTGTATCTCAGTCAGCAGTTCCTTTCCTTCTTCCCGACGGATGCACTTCAATATTAGACCATTGGGCCTCCTTCTATATAGAGTGTCATCGACAAACTGATACGTACTGGCCCTCCGGGCTACTCTTCAGCTTCGACTTGGCCATCGGGAAGTTTTCCAGTTTGGAGGAAATGGACTATGTGCCTTGCCCAAGCTGGAGCCTGGGACTCAGCAACAAGCACTAGCGCCACCTCCTCCACTGCGGGGGCACGTTCCTCGTTCACGGGGACCATATGCCTGGCTGGAGGGTGCTGTCCGGCAAGCGATGATGAGTTGTTTCCGGTAGGGTCCCTGCCAGGAGCCCCGGGAGGCTCTACCGAAAGTGGCTTACCGTAGTCCATCATTCTCCTTTTCTGGGCCATCATTGCTGGAGATATGGAGGGCTGAGTAAGATGGAGAACAAAAGTTCCTGGTTCCACAGGAAGCTTCTGCGCAGCACACTTTCATAGTTGATCAACTATGCTGTTTTTCGCACGGGGTACATGCTCTATTTGCAATCCGTCAAAGTGCTCCTCCAATTTTCTCACTTCCTCAACGTATGCCTCCATTAATGGACTTTGTTAATCCTTGTGGACTTGTCTCACCACAAGCTATGAATCTCCTCGAATGATCAGCTTCTTGATTCGCAATTCTGCAACAATCCTGAGCCCGGCAAGGAGCCCTTCTTACTCTGTTGTATTGTTGGTCGCCTCTTCCCGGGCATAGTTCATCCGGACGACGTACTTCAAGTGCTCCCTGGAGGGGCAATGAGAAGCACTCCCGCCCCTACACCTTGTAGGGAAAAGGCACCATCAAAATACATGATCCATTCTTGGGGCACTTTCTTGCAAGGGATAACTATTTCCAGCACTTCCTCATTAGGGGTTGGCGTCTATTCTGCAATAAAATCTACCAGTGCCATGCTCTGAATTGTTGATGTGCTCTCAAACTTTAGTCCAAAGCTGGATAACTCCAAAGCCAACTCCACTATTCTGCCAGTAGCCTCAGGGTTTCGGAGTATCCTTCATAAAGGGAAGCGAGTGACAGCCGTGATCTCATGGGCTTGGAAGTTGTGGCGTAGTTTCCTCGAGGCCATGATGAGACCAAAGAACAATTTTTGCATGTTAGAGTACCTCGATCTAGCTCCCTGTAGCAGGGAACTGACGAAGTACACTGGACGCTGCACCAATTTCTTCTTTGACGCGTCCTTGGGGCCGCCCTCGCTGCCGTGCCCATTTATGCCCTGATCCTTGTCTGGCTCTACCGGTCCTTGCTCATTTTCTGCTCCTTCCACTTCCCGTTGTGCCACCAAAGCCACACTAACCACTTGATTGGTTGCCGCCAAGTATAGCAGCAACGACTCTTGGGGTTTGGGGGCAACCATGGTGGGCACAGAGGATAAGTAGGCCTTCAACTCTTGCAAAGCTACATCTGCTTCTGGGGTCCACTTCATGGGTCCTTCCTTCTTCAGGATTTTGAAGAACGGCAGGGCGCGCTCGGCAGACATGGAGATGAATCTGCTTAGGGTGGAAACACGCCCTGTCAAATGCATCACATCCTTTACTGGCCTGGGCGCTTGAATCTACTCGATAGCTTTGATCTTGTCCGGGTTGGCTTCGATCCCCCGATGGAATACAAAGAACCAAAGTAGCTTGCCAGAGGGGACGCCAAACACACACACTTCTCCGGGTTGAGCTTCAAGTTGATCTTGTGCAGATTAGCAAATGTCTCCTCCAAATCCTGGATGAGGGTTGCTCTGTCCTTGGTCTTGACCACAATATCATCCATATAAGCCTGAATGTTTCTGTGAAGTTGTGGCTCAAAACCAATCTAGACTGCCCTTGCAAAAGTAGACATAGCACTTTTAGTCCAAATGGCATGTAGGTAAAGCAGTACGTACCGCATGGGGTGATGAACGGGGTCTTCTCTTCATCTTCTTTGGACATGAAGATTTGATGATATCCAGAATATGCATCCAAAAAGGAGAACAAATCACAGCCTTAAGGGGAATCCACAATCCGATCGATGCGCGGCAAGGGAAAGGGGTCCTTCGGGCAAGCCTTGTTGAGATTTGTGAAATCTATGCAAAGCCACCATTTCCCGTTGGACTTCGGAACAACCACTGGATTTGCTAACCATGTTGGATGTAGCACTCCTCCGACCAGAACAGCTGCCTCAAGCTTCTTGATCTCCTCTGCAATGAACTGCTGCATCTTCAAGGCCTGATTCTGAACTTTCTGCTTGACAGGTCGGGCATGTGGGCAAACCGCAAGGAGGTGCTCGATTACCTCCCTGGGAACACCAGGGATATCATATGGTTGCCAGGTAAACACATCGATATTCTCCTGTAGGAAGGCAACGGGCACGCTTTCCTATTTGTCATCAAGGGTGGCGCTGATAGTGAAGGTGCCAGGACCTTCTTCACTTGAGGCGCAGCAACCTTGGATATCTTGTTATTGGAACTATCCAGGAAGTCATCAATAGGCGCAGCGCACTCCGAAGAGGTACGCTTCCCGGATTCTTTGCCAGCGTCCCTACTATCCTTTTTTCTTTCCTCTGTTCTCCTTGCCGGGAACTGCTGCTGCCGCTGCCTCTGCTGCGACAGCGCCCCGCTACATCTTGTCCACACAAATGATTGCGTCCATCTCATCTGATGGGATGGAAATGACTCCTACTGGCCCAAGCATCTTCAAGGTGTTGTAGGCATAGTGGGATGCCGCCATGAATTTATCCAAGGCTAGGCATCCAAGGATCCCATTTTACGGTAGGTGGTGATCGACCACATAGAATACAATCTTCTCAGTACAATAGTTCAGTCCCCCCCAAATGTCACTGGCAACGTGATCTTTCCCTTAGGATGACTCCCGCTAGGGTTAACTCCTTGAAACGTGCATGTGACCTTTTGCTCTTCCTCTGCTATCTGAAGTTTGTTGATGACCTTTGGGGAAATCAGATTCAACCCGGCCCCACCATCAACCAACATCTTTGTGACCTTGAGGTTTGCAAATGGTTGGAGAGACCCATAATGGAAAACATCCTACCGCAGTGGTACGACCAGGATGGTCCTCTTCGTCGAAGATGATGGGTGTGCATGACCGTTTGAGTGGTTTCCGAATATCTGGTGTTGGTTCCGCGACAATGACCTCACATGCCCACCATTTGATTTGACGGTGAGAAGAGTGCAGGGACGCACCCCCGTCATTGCATAGGGCGTCAGTGGCCTTCTGGAATTCCTGCTCACTAGTTTCCTCTTCGTCCCCTCCATCACTCTCATCATTGCAAGCTTCCCTCTCTCGACCCTTGGTAGGATTTCCTTGGTTCCGGAAGGGTTTGCTGGGGCGATTTGCTTCACCGCCTCAGCTCTTCCCGCCTGCAGCATTCTGACCTTTTTCCTTATCATGCTTCTCATATTCTGCTCTCTGCCTATTGACGAGCTGCTCAACCTGATAACACTCTTGAAGGTCGTGGCCCTTGGTCCGATGAATCTTGAAGTATGGCCCATCGCCTTTCCTAACCTTCACGGCAGCCGCAACCTCTCGGCAGTCAGTGCACATGGCAGCCTCCATGTCGGGAGCTTCGGCTTTAGCCTTCTTGCCGGTACTAGGTGTGCCCAATCCTTCAACAATCATCACTTCCATATCCTTGTGCCTCTTGCTGTGCTTCTTGCTCTTCTTCTGACTGGTGGATTCGTCGTCGTCCTCTGAGTCGATATTGATACAATCCTCTTCCACTGGCAGTTTCCTTCCCTCCTCCATCCGAGCGCACTTGTTCACCAAGGGGTAAGCTCCTTTACCATCTTGGGCAACCACACGTTCATCTTGAAACGAATCATGTGGTTGCGCACATTGGACTGGAAGGCAGCTATCACAGCTGCTGGATGAATATTTAGGATGTTCCTGTGGACTCTGCTGAATCTCTGCAAGTACTTCCAGAGAGTCTCTCCTTCTTTCTGCTGGAGAAGCTGCAAGTCGCTGGGCTGCCCTGGTTCTTGATGGCCACCAGTGAAGGCGCCAATGAACTCATGGCACAAGTCATCCCATGACGAAAGGGAGTTCTCCGGTAGGTGCATCAGCCAAGTTCTCACATTGGACTTGAGTGCCAAAGCGAAGTAGTTGGCAAATACCTTCTCATCTCTTCCCCCGGCAGCCTGAACAGCGATGGTGTAGATGCTCAGGAACTCTGCCGGGTTTAGCCTCCCATCATACTTCTCGGGTATCTTTGGCTTGAACATATGAACGGACAGCCAACGGACTGGCCGCAGCTCACGAGTAAAGGCAGGGCACCCAACCTCGAAGGGCATGCACCCAGCAACCTCGAGCACAGGCTCGTCAACGTCGGGACTGTCGCACCCATTGGTCCGACGGTGGTAGCCGTGGCGTCGCTCGATGATGACGTACGCGTCTCCCCTCCGCCTATCCTCCGGGGCTCGCCGTTGGTCTGGACGTGCTCGAGGGTCAGAGGAGGCCATCGAGATGTCGTCAGGTTCTTGATTCCGTTGCGCTCGCGCTGGTTGCTGTGGTGGGGACTGTACTGTGGGGTGGCCCCTTCTATATGACCAGCAGCGCGAGCTGCCGTCGTCTCTTGGGGAGGCCGTGGCGGGATAGCTCGCTGTGATCCCCCAGCCTCGGCGAAACTGAGCAGACTCTGGATGGTGGAACGCCACTCGTCCATCTGCTCGGCCGATGGCAGAAACCTTAGTAGCAGCTGATCCCGCTCCATGGCTTCCATAGTAGTGCTTAGCATGAGTGATGATGATGTGGACTGCACCGTCGCTTGGCTTCTGACGTTGCCAGTGGCGACAACACCATGTCCTTCCAATTGCGACGCGGCCATTTGGATGGCATGGTGACGTGGTGAAGGAGCTTGAGGGCCAGCGGCTCCATTGGGCGCAGCGACCTGGTCGATTCGGCCCGGGGGAGGCGTACGCACCGTGGTCGCTTCCGTGGTGGGGGCGGCCGGAGGGCGCCGATTGCCCCCGGACCGAGCGCCACCACTATGGCTGTGCCCGTCAGCGAGGGGAAGGGGCACAGAAGGAACACTCCCTTCGCCCATACCTCGTGGAGTGTGGCCACCGGGATGTTGCTGATGCTGCTCTCCTCCGACGTCTCCTGCTCCCGCTTCAGCCGCAGGGGAGGTGGTGACGGCGCCGTCTGCTCCAACCACATCCCCAGCAACGTCCACGCCCTCGCGTGCTTCTGCATCCCCCATAGCATTGGTGGCTGCGGGCGATGGATCCTTCGAGGTGGACGGGTGAGCTGAAGCACTAGATTTCTTCTTAGGCGCCATGGTCGGTGGCGTCGTCGAAGATGAAGATGGCGATGAAGATGATGCGCTGCTCATGCTTTCAGGTTCATGAATGTGACCCCCCTACCTGGCCCACCAAAGATGTCGTAGGAAAGCACGACCACCTATGAGGTCAACGGTCCCTTGCCGGTTTGGCGGGGGGATGTCACATTGCACAAAGAGCAAACGAGCGTGGGGTGGCAAGGGAGAGATCACACGGGAAATTTTACCCAGGTTCGGGCTGCCATGAGGCGTAAAACCCTACTCCTGCTTTGGTGGATTGATGGTGGAAAAATGGTGGTGGCCGTAGTGCGTTTGCCCGACAGGGTTGCCTCAAGGCAAAACGACTACGAGCGTACAAAATATGAGGGGGTGGATTCACTAACACAGGGTCCCACCCTTTCTTAGGTTTCCATGGGCATCCTTTTATAGGCTAAGGGGTCACCACAGTGGCAAATCAGTCATTATGCACTGATAAGATAGAAAATAGTGCTATCATACCTAACTCTGTAGGCTGGCAGACCGCATTCAATGCCCGGCTCAGCGTCACATCATTGCTTGCCTGGCAAGCCTTGCCAGGCTGTTTTGCCAGCTTCGTGCCTGCTCACTTGACATGTTACAAGACAGGTGTCGTTTGTAAGTATCTCTTGTAGAAAGAGGCTACCATGTGGCAAATGGCTATCACTTAGTCACTTTGCGGCTTGAAACCACACTCATCAACGACGTGCGTCATGGTGAGGTGGTTCCACCTCCGCAAGTCCCGGCAGGCCCTGCCAGGGTGTCTTGGAGGTTTTCCTCTGGGGGTAACCATGTCCTCGCCAGGCTCGCCTACCCGGCAAGGGAGGCTTCTCTCCTAGTTGTTTCTTACTTCTCCGGCTTTGTCTTGGTCCTCTTGATATGTATGTTGGTGATACGTCTCCAACTTATCTATAATTTTTGATTGCTCCATGCTATATTATCTACTGTTTTGGACATTATTGGGCTTTATTATCTACTTTTATATTGTTTTTGGGACTAACCTATTAACCAAAGGCCCAGCCCATAATTGATGTTTTTGCCTGTTTTAGGGTTTCGAAGAAAAGGAATATCAAACGGAGTCCAAACGGAATGAAACCTTCGAGAACGTAATTTTCTCAATGAACAAGACCCGGGAGACTTGGACCCTATGTCAAGAAAAAAATAGGAGGCCACGAGGTAGGGGGGCGCGTATCCCCCTAGGCGCGCCCTCCACCGTCCTGTGCCCCCTGTTTCTCCACCGACATACTCCTTCCTCCTATATATACCTACGTACCCCGAAACGATCAGATACGGAGCCAAAACCCTAATTCCACCGCCGCAAGTTTCTTTATCCACGAGATCCCATCTTTGGGCCTGTTCCGGAGCTCTGCCGGAGGGGGCATCGATCATGGAGGGCTTCTACATCAACACCATAGCCCCTCCGATGAAGTGTGAGTAGTTTACCTCAGACCTACAGGTCCATAGTTAGTAGCTAGATGGCTTCTTCTCTCTTTTTGGATCCCAATACAGTGTTCTCCCCTCTCTTGTGGAGATCTATTCGATGTAATCTTGTTTTTGCGGTGTGTTTGTTGAGACCGATGAATTGTGGGTTTATGATCAAGTCTATCTATGAATAATATTTGAATCTTCTCTGAATTCTTTTATGTATGATTGGTTATCTTTGCAAGTCTCTTCGAATTATCAGTTTGGTTTGGCTTACTAGATTGATCTTTCTTGCAATAGGAGAAGTGCTTAGCTTTGGGTTCAATCTTGTGGTGTCCTTTCCCAGTGACAGTAGGGGTAGCAAGGCACGTATTGTATTGTTGCCATCGAGGATAACAAGATGGGGTTTTCTTCATATTGCATGAGTCTATCCCTCTACATCATGTCATCTTGCTTAAGGCGTTACTCTGTATTTAACTTAATACTCTAGATGCATGCTGGATAGCGGTCGATGAGTGGAGTAATAGTAGTAGATACAAGCAGTTGTCAGTCTACTTGTCTCGGACGTGATGCCTATATACATGATCATGCCTAGATATTCTCATAACTATGCTCAATTCTGTCAATTGCTCAACAGTAATTTGTTCACCCGCCATAGAATACTTATGCTCTCGAGAGAAGCCGCTAGTGAAACCTATGGCCCCCGGGTCTATCTTTATCATATTAATCTCCTACTACTTAGTTATTTTCTTTGCTATTTACTTTGCCTTTATTTTACTTTGCATCTTTATCACAAAAATACCAAAAAAATTATCTTTATCATATCTATCAGATCTCACTCTTGGCATTATAGGGATTGACAACCCCTATTTGCGTTGGTTGCGAGGATTTATTTGTTTTGTGCATGTACGAGGGACTCGCGCGTAGCCTCCTACTGGATTGATACCTTGGTTCTCAAAAACTGAGGGAAATACTTATGCTACTTTGTTGCATCATCCCTTCCTCTTCGGGGATAATCGACACAGTGCTCAAGAGGTAGCAAGAAGGATTTCTGGCACCGTTGGCGGGGAGGTCTTCACAAAAGTCAACATACCAAGTACCCATCACATACCCTTATCTCCCGCATTACATTATTTGCCATTGGCCTCTCGTTTTCCTCTCCCACTTCACCCTTGCCGTTTTATTCGCCCTCTCTCTCTATCCTCCCTCTCTTTCTCTATTTGCCTCTTTCTGCCCGTTTCTTGTTTGCTCGTATGGTTGGAATAGTTGTTTATTTATTACTAAACAGAGAACCTAAGATCTATGTATCCTCATCCACTTTCTAATCTTTTTAAGAGATCCAATTATGATGAACCAATTGCTAGTGAGTTTTGTACACTAGATTATCTTTATGAAGTTTTGCTTGAAATTCGTGAATCTGAAAAGTGTGATGAATTACTTCATGAAGCCATTCACGATAGATCTTTGAATAAAAAGCACGATTGCAATGATTTTGCTATAAATTCTCTTGATTTCAATTGTGCTAATAATATGCAAAACCCTAAGCTTGGGGATGCTAGTTTTGCTGTGTCTACTACTTGTAGTAATGATCATGATTGGGGTGATTCTTCTTTTGATCTTGAAAATTTATTTAAGCCCCGTGATGAATTTGAGATTGATTATAATGTTTGCAATAATATTGAAAGTGGGTTTGGAATAATCAACTTTAGATCCCACATATTTGGAGAATTTTCAATCCTATGAAGTTTTTGATAAAAGTGCGTTCGGAAAGGTCATGACTTTACTTAATGTTAATCCCACTATTTCGGAAAAGTGCCAACTTTGCATGCATGTGGATCATGTTGAGAATATTTTATTTGATAGCTATATTGTTGAATTTTCTTATGATCCTACATGTAATTACTATGAGAGAGGAAAATATGGTTGTAGAAATTTTCATGTTACTAAATTACCTCTCATTGTATTGAGATTGCTATTGTTTCTTTCCGTTTCCGTGCATATGCTAGTTTTTGCTTGCCTTGATAATTTGTTTGCCTATAAGATGCCTATGCATAGGAAGTATGTTAGACTTAGATGTGTTTGTCACGTGTTTTATGATGCTCTCTTTGTGCTTCAATTCTTGTCTTTCATGTGAGCATCATTAAAATTATCAATGCCTAGCTTTAAGGATTTAAAGAAAAGCGCTTGTTGGGAGACAACACAATATTTGTACTTGCTGTTATTAAATAAATAATTTATCTAGCCTCTGTTTTGGTTTTGTTTTTTGTGTTTAATTAGTGTTGGTGCCAAGTAGAACCGTTGGGAAGACTTGGGGAAAGTCTTGTTGAACTTGCTGTAAAAAACAGAAACCTTAGCGCTCACGAGAACTGCTGCCATTTTTATTTGGAAAGTTATATTTAGTTAATTATTTTTTAAGATGATTAATAGATAAATTCCTCACGTCCATAAATTTATTTTAGAATTTTTGGGGTTCCAGATCTTGCGCTAGCTACAGATTACTACAGACTGTTCTGTTTTTGACAGATTCTGTTTTTCGTGTGTTGTTTGCTTATTTTGATGAATCTATGGCTAGTAAAATAGTTTATAAACCATAGCGAAGTTGGAATACAGTAGGTATAACACCAATATAAGTAAAGAATTAGTTCATTACAGTACCTTGAAGTGGTATTTTATTTTCTTTCGCTAACGGAGCTCACGAGATTTTCTACTTTAAGTTTTGTGTTGTGAAGTTTTCAAGTTTTGGGTAAAGATTTGATGGATTATGGAACAAGGAGTGGCAAGAGCCAAGCCCATGGCACCCCCAAGATAATCTAAGTACACCTAAAAGCCAAAGCTTGGGGATGCCCGGAAGGCATCCCCTCTTTCGTCTACTTCTATCGGTAACTTTACTTGGAGCTATATTTTTATTCGCCACATGATATGTGTTTTGCTTGGAGCTATGATTTGAGTCTTTGCTTGTTAGTTTACCACAATAATCCTTGCTGTACACACCCTTTGAGAGAGCCATACATGATTTGGAATTTGTTAGAATACTCTATGTGCTTCGCTTATATCTTCTGAGTTATATAATTTTGCTCTAGTACTTCATTTATATCTTTTAGAGCATGGTGGTGGATTTGTTTTATAGAAACTATTGATCTCTCATGCTTCACTTAGATTATTTTGAGAGTCTTAATAGCATGGTAATTTTATTAAAATCCTAATATGCTAGGTATTCAAAGTTAGTAAAATTTTCTTAAGAGTGTTTTGATTACTAAGAGAAGTTTGATGCTTGATGACTGTTTTGAGATATGGAGGTAATAATATCAAAGTCGTGCTAGTTGAGTAGTTGTGAAATTGAGAAATACTTATGTTGAAGTTTGCAAGTCCCGTAGCATGCACGTATGGTAAACGTTATGCAACAAATTTGAAACATGAGGTGTTATTTGATTGTCTTCCTTATGAGTGGTGGTCGGGGACGAGCGATGGTCTTTTCCTACCAATCTACCCCCCTTAGGAGCATGCACGTAATGCTTGGTTTTTGATGACTTGTAGATTTTTGCAATGAGTATGTGAGTTCTTTATGACTAATGTTGAGTCCATGGATTATACACACTCTTACCCCTCAATCATTGCTAGCCTCTTCGGTACCGTGCATTGCCCTTTCTCACATTGAGAGTTGGTGCAAACTTCGCCAGTGCATCCAAACCCCGTGATATGATACACTCTTTCACACATAAACCTCCTTATATCTTCCTCAAAACAGCCACCATACCTACCTATTATGGCATTTCCATAGCCATTCCAAGATATATTGCCATGCAACTTTCCATCATTCCGTTCATCATGACACATTCATTATTCTCATATTGCTTAGCATGATCATGTAGTTGACATAGTATTCGTGGCAAAGCCACCGTTCATAATTCTTTCATACATGTCACTCTTGGTCCATTGCATATCCCGGTACACCGCCGGAGGCATTCATATAGAGTCATCTTTTGTTCTAGTATCGAGTTGTAATCATTGAGTTGTAAATAAATAGAAGTGTGAGGATCATCATTTGCTAGAGCATTGTCCCAAGTGAGGAATTATAAAAAAAATAGAAAGGCCATAAAAAAAGATAAGGCCCCAAAAAAGGGAAAGGCCATAAAAAAAGAGAAGGCCCAAAAAATGAGAGAAAAAGAGAGAAGGGACAATGTTACTATCCTTTCCCACACTTGTGCTTCAAAGTAGCACCTTAATCTTCATGTTAGAGAGTCTCTTGTTTTGTCACTTTCATACACTAGTGGGATATTTTCATTGTAGAACTTGGCATGTATATTCCAACAATGGGCCTCCTCAAGTGCCCTAGGTCTTCGTGAGCAAGCAAGTTGGATGCACACCCACTAGTTTCTTTTGTTGAGCTTTCATACATTTATAGTTCAAGTGCATCTGTTGCATGGCAATCCCTACTCCTTGCATTAACATCAATCAGTGGGCATCTCCATAGCCCATTGATTAGCCTCGTTGATGCGATACTTTCTCCTTTTTTGTCTTCTCCACATAACCCCCCTCATTATATTCTATTCCACCCATAGTGCTATGTCCATGGCTCGTGCTCATATATTGCGTGAAAGTTTATAGGTTTGAGATTACTAAAGTATGAAACAATTGATTGGCTTGTCACCGGGGTTGTGCATGATGAGAGCATTCTTGTGTGATGAAAATGAAACATGACTAAACCATATGATTTTGTAGGGATGAACTTTCTTTGGCCATGTTATTTTGAGAAGACATAATTTCTTAGTTAGTATGCTTGAAGTATTATTATTTTTATGTCAATATGAACTTTTGTCTTGAATCTTTCGGATCTGTATATTCATACCACAATTAAGAAGAATTACATTAAAATTAAGCCAAGTAGCACTCCGCTTCAAAAATTCTGTTTTTATCATTTACCTACTCGAGGACGAGCAGGAATTAAGCTTGGGCATGCTTGATACGTCTCCAATGTATCTATATTTTTTGATTGCTCCATGCTATATTATCTACTGTTTTGGACATTATTGGGCTTTATTATCCACTTTTATATTATTTTTGGGACTAACCTATTAACCGGAGGCCCAGCCCAGAATTGTTGTTTTTTGCCTGTTTTAGGGTTTTGAAGAAAATGAATATCAAACGGAGTCCAAACGGAATGAAACCTTCGGGAACGTAATTTTCTCAACGAACAAGACCCCAGAGACTTGGACCCTACGTCAATAAAGAAAAGAGGAGGCCACGAGGTAGGGGGGCGCGCCTACCCCCCAGGCGTGCCCTCCATACTCGTGGGCCCCCTGTTGCTCCACCGACGTACTCCTTCCTCCTATATATACCTACGTACACCCAAACGATCAGATACGGAGCCAAAACCCTAATTCCACTGCCGCAACTTTCTGTATCCACGAGATCCCATCTTGGGGCGTGTTCCGGAGCTCCGCCGGAGGGGGCATCGATCACGGAGGGCTTCTACATCTACACCATAGCCCCTCCGATGAAGTGTCAGTAGTTTACCTCAGATCTATGGGTCCATATTTAGTAGCTAGATGGATTCTTCTCTCTCTTTGGATCTCAATACAATGTTCTCCCCCTCTCTTGTGGAGATCTATTCGATGTAATCTTCTTTTTGCGGTGTGTTTGTTTAGACCGATGAATTGTGGGTTTATGATCAAGTCTATCTATGAATAATATTTGAATCTTCTCTGAATTCTTTTATGTATGATTGGTTATCTTTGCAAGTCTCTTAGAATTAGCAGTTTGGTTTGGCATACTAGATTGATCTTTCTTGCAATGGGAGAAGTGCTTAGCTTTGGGTTCAATCTTGCGGTGTCCTTTCCCAGTGACAGTAGGGGCAGCAAGGCACGTATTGTATTGTTGCCATCGAGGATAACAAGATGGGGTTTTCTTCATATTGCATGAATCTATCCCTCTACATCATGTCATCTTGTTTAAGGCGTTACTCTGTTTTTAACTTAATACTCTAGATGCATGCTGGATAGCGGTCGATGAGTGGAGTAATAGTAGAAGATGCAGGCAGGAGTCGGTCTACTTGTCTCGGACGTGATGCCTATATACATGATCATGCCTAGATATTCTCATAACTATGCTCAATTCTGTCAATTGCTCAATAGTAATTTGTTCACCCACCATAGAATACTTATGCTCTCGAGAGAAGCCACTAGTGAAACCTATGGCCCCCGGGTCTATCTTTATCATATTAATCTCCTACTACTTAGTTATTTCCTTTGCTATTTACTTTTCCTTTATTTTACTTTGCATCTTTATCACAAAAGTACCAAAAATATTATCTTTATCATATCTATCAGATCTCACTCTCGTAAGTGGCCTTACAGGGATTGACAACCCCTATTTGCGTTGGTTGCGAGGATTTATTTGTTTTGTGCAGGTACGAGGGACTCGCGTGTAGCCTCCTACTGGATTGATACCTTGGTTCTCAAAAACTAAGGGAAATACTTACGCTACTTTGCTGCATCATCCCTTCCTCTTCGGGGAAAACCAATGCAGTGCTCAAGAGGTAGCAGTTGGTCCTTTGAAGATCTTCGTCTCTTGTACTTTGGCCTGGTCCGGTGTTGTATGGTCCGATGCTATAATCTTGCTCTTGTGCCTGTGCACAGTCTGGGCAACAAACCCAGGGTTTGTTGCACCGACACTAGGTGTCCTGTGAAGGATGAACTCCAGCAAGGGTGATGCATCGCTTATCCACCTCCCTTTTATTAGTGTCACATCCCTGGTCCTGTTATGCATTAGGCTAGACCTCATGTGAGCTTCATGTTTTAATTCAAATGAAATTTGAATTGAGGAATTTACAAAGCCTCAGAATCCTTTAAAAAAATGATCAAGATAAAAATTGCTTCAAATAAGTCCAAGAAAATGTTCTTGTTATCCTCTGGAAATATTGGCAAGAGGTAAAATCCAAACCAATATTTTCGGTATCTCAGAAACATTTATTTTGGGTATTTGAATTAAATCAATAGCTATTTGAATTGGACTTATATCTACTGTTAAATAAATATAGGTCCAATAATTCTGAAATATTTTTGTGGAGCATTGTTTTAATTCTTTTTAGCTCCTAAAAATATTGTCAGAAGCAAAATAAATTGAATTGGTTTCAAAACCAAATTCAAAACAAACCTGCAAAATAGAAAACAGAATTAAAACAAAACAGAGAGAAAAAAATAAAAAGAACAGAAGCCTACCTGGGCCACTTACCTGTAGCCGGCCCAGCTGGCCAGCTCCTCCCGCTGGCCCAGCCCACCGCCGCCTCCCTTCCCTATCGCCTTCCTCCTTGCGCCAGTAGGCAGAGGAGGGACACGGCGCGCGCACCCGAGCTCGCCACGCCACCACCCTGCTCGTCTGCATTGCCTGGCCACCGCGACGCCGCGCGTCATCTCCTCGGTGCCGCCCCGACCCCCCTGGACCCCCTCGCTCTCTCCCTCTCCCTTGTATCTCTCCTCTGCTTCCTCTCTCTCTCACTCGCCGAGCGCAGCTGCAGCCGCGCCACCGTAACGCCGCGGCCACCGTCTCCCCCTCGACCCCTCGCTGTGCTTGCGAGCTCTGCCTCGACCCTCTCTTCCTCCCCACCGATCCACGGCCCTCCGGAAACCCTGCATCGCCGCCCACGTCGCCGTTCCCCTCCTCGGCCACCATAGATCATCGCCGTCGATTCGCTGCACTCCGGCCGCCCCCGAGCCCACTAACCCACCCTACAGCTCCGCAGTGAGCCTCCGTGCAGAACCCCTCTCTCTCCCCTCGCGTTTGCAAGCTCTAGGCCATAGCTCCGCCGCGGCCGAACTCCGGCCGCCGCTGACATCGTCACCGCCGTCACTACAGCCGCTTGAGCTCGTCTCGGAGTGTGTCACCGCACTCAGGAAGCCACCAGGAGCCTAACGCATATCCTAACTCGCCCTCCCGTGCACCACAGCGCCAACCCCGCACTCACCGAACTCCGGCGCCGCCGCGAGCTCCGTTCCGACGAGCCCCGGCGTCCCCGCAGCCTCCCACCTACCCCATCAGATGCGGGAGAGCCCGGGCTACGCCCCGGTGCCCTCAGCGCGCGAATCCGATGCCCCTAGCGCAAGTCCGGCGTGCCCCGCCGTGCTCTGTGGTCACCGCCGGCCAAACTCCGACGGGCCGATGTGGCCACTTAGTTAGGGGCTAATCACCCTATGAGCCACTGCCATGTGGGCCCCGAGCCTAATTAGGTTAGTTTAATTTTTCTGTTTAGATTAGTGCTAATCTGTGGACCCCATGTGTCAGATTTTGACTTAGTCAAGTCAACGTTGACCGGTCCCACCTGTCAGTGAGTGAAACAGCCCTGTGTCACTGACGTGTGGCCCCCACACGTCCGGTTTGACCAGCAGCAGCGTCTGTTGACCTACTGACGTCACGGTGACGCACTGCTGACTTAGTAAATGTTTCTGGAATTTAAATAATTCTTAAATGATTTATTAATTCCAGAAAATGCCTAAAACTTCTAAAAATCATAGAAAATTAACCGTAACTCCAAATTAAATAAATTATATATGAAAAATTATCAGAAAAATTCAAGGAATCCATCTGTACCATTTTCATGCATGTTAGAACAACTTATAGCTGCTGTTTAGCACAAATCAATTACATGGCATTTGAATAATCACATATGGAGTTTGAATTTGAATCTTGGATTCAAACCAACTTCATTTAATCTGGTTTTAGTTGCATTAGCCCAAAACACATTCATTTTGCCATGTCATGATCATGCATCATATTGTGCATTGCACTGATCGTGTTTTTCTGTATTTGCCGGTAATTGTCCCCTCTCGATAGACGTGTACCGATGATGTGATCGTTGACACTGATGAAGACTCAATGTTATCTTCAGAAGTGCCAGGCAAGCAAAACCCCCTTGTTCATTCCGATAAAATCCCACTCTCTCGCTCCTGCTCTCTTTTACTGCATTAGGACAACATCGATTCATCTGTTACTTGCTGCGGTAGCTGAACCCCTTTATCCTTTGCATGACCTGTCATTCCACAGTAAATAGATGATACCCACTAGCATGAGTAGGAGTTGTTTGAGCCCTGTTGTGCCTACTCATTCATGTTTGTTTGTCATGCCTGCTACTGCTTAGAGATGAGTCAGGTCCGATTCATCGGGGATGAATCAGAGGTGTGTGAACATGTCCTACTGTGTGTGAGCTAAGTGTGTGAGCACGATTTGGTAAAGGTAGCGGTGAGAGGCCATGTAGGAGTACATGGTGGGTTGTCTCATTGCAGCCGTCCTCAGGAACTGAGTTCTGTGTTTGTGATCCATGATTCAGCTACTACCACGCATTGGGCCCGAAACCAATGGACCCTCTCGGCTTCTTGATCACCCTTGTCCTCTGTCCAGGAGTTGCAAGTAGTTTCTGGTGTTTGTAGTATGCTGGAGGCCGTGCACAGCGCTGACCGTAGGGGTGGGCTGTGATGCGGTAGGCACGTGGCACGGTGTACCGGGCGCCCGTTTGGTGTCTCGGGAACCCTGTTCACATCGTTTGGGGCTGTGAGCGAAACTCCGGCCGGATCTCCTCATGGATGGAACCCGAATAGGCGATAAACCTGGACTAGAGACTTGAGTGTTTAGGTAGGCCGTGGCCGACACCCACGTTGGGCTTCCGCTTGAAGGTTGCCGAGTACATGTCGTGTAAACGGCGGTAAGTGGTGAGAGCGTGTGTGAAGAAGTACACCCCTGCAGGGTTAACCTAATCTATTCGAATAGCCGTGTCCATGGAAAAGGACCTCTGGGTTGCTTATATCAGTTCATAGACAAGTGAAAGTGGATACTCTAAAATACGCAAGATAAGCGCGAGTGCTATGGATGGCGTTCTCGTAGGGAGACGGGAGCGGATCCATAGTGGTGTATTGATATGGTGAATATGTGGACTCGTGTGCGCCACCTCAAAAGAGTTACTCGCAGTCGTAGTTCAGGATAGCCACCGAGTCAAAGCTGGCTTGCTGCAGTTAAACCCCACCATCCCCTTTGTTGATAATGATGCATATGTAGATAGTTCTGATGTAAGTCTTGCTGGGTACATTTGTACTCACGTTTGCCTATTTATGTTTTTGCAGAGAGACTTCGGTCTCGCTAGTAGTTTCGCGTGGACTTCGACGTTTAGCTTGATACCTCAGCTACGATCTTGTGCCCTCGGCAGGATCTGATCGATAGTCAGGCTTCTCAGCCTTTTTCATTTATAGATGTCTGTACTCAGACATGATAGCTTCCGCTTGTGTTTTGACTTGTATGCTCTGATTGTTGGGTCATGAGACCCATGTTTGTAATGTCTCGCTCCTCGGAGCCTATTGAATAGACTACTTGAGTCGTAGAGTCATTTTGTGATGCCATGTTGTATTGCACATATCGAGCATATTGTGTGTATGTTATTGAAATGCTTGGTATGTGTGGGATCTGACTATCTAGTTGTTTATCTTTAGTAGCCTCTCTTACCGGGAAATGCCTCCTAGTGTTTCCACCGAGCCATGGTAGCTTGCTACTGCTCCGGAACACTTAGGCTGGCCGGCATGTGTCCTTCTTCGTTCCTGTGTCTGTCCCTTCGGGGAAATGTCACGCGGTGAATACCGGAGTCCTGTTAGCCCGCTACAGCCCGGTTCACCGGAGTCCTGCTAGCCCAGTGCTACAGCCTGGATTCACTCGCTGATGACCGACACGTTCGATGCTGGGTCATGGATGCCTGTCCCTGTAAGTCTGTGCCGCTTTGGGTTTACGACTAGCCATGTCAGCCCGGGCTCCTTATCATATGGATGCTAGTGACACTGTCATATACGTGTGCCAAAAGGCGCAAACGGTCCCGGGCAAAGGTAAGGCGACACCCGTGGGAATACCGTGCGTGAGGCCGCAAAGTGATATGAGGTGTTACATGCTAGATCGATGTGGCATTGAGTCGGGGTCCTGACAGCGTTGGTATCAGAGCTTGACTGCCTGTAGGATTACCAAGCCAAACTGGTCGAAGTTGAGTCTAGAAATTCTTTAGTTATATAAGGGAATTGATTGTGGGATGGAACGTAAGGCTCTTTTTACTCCTTATACCTTATGCCTTCTGATCTGAGTCATCTTATCTTTCCTACGGGGTTAAGAAACTAGGTCTTCTCATCTATCTATCAGGATCACGTGTTACTAATCCGTAGACTTATAAATTGTTGGATTAAGCTTGAGTTCAGTTCCTACTACTTCCGTATGTTAATTGTTGATCTCGAAACCTTGATATTGTGCTTCTGAGTGGTTATGCCACCATTTTTGTGAATGTCTCAAATCTTTTCTAAGCATTTACAGCTGTTATGCTGTCCGAGTCATCCCAGGTTTCTAAGTAGTCTGATGCAATTGCAAATCCTTTCTTCCCGTCTCAATGTTCCCATGGGCCAGATTAACCACACTAATCAGTGAGTTGAGGTACTCCGTTACCTTGACATATATGTTGGAGCTGGTATTATGACCCTAGGTGTCTTAGGGGATCATCTAGTAATTTAGCCATGATTTGTGTCCCAGTGTGATGATTCTGGCTTTTATTCTCGAAAGCATCCCGTGATGCCACATAGTTAGTAGGTATTCTACTCCTGGGTTTGAACCCGAGATTCACTCTACTTACATCATGTTGATAGTGTTGCTAGTTCCTTTAGGATATTAGTAACCTTTGCGATAGTCCTCAAGGTCCATGGTATATCCTTCTTCCAAATACCATGAACCACTTACGGCAAAAGTTTGTTGGATCAAAAGATCACAACAGGAGTGCTCTCGATGGGTTCTCCATTCATAATTGTGACTCTGCCAGTTCTACCTTTCCGCATGGATTGTCCGGAAGAAATATGTTGAACTCGTTCGACATGCTAATCTACGCATCCACAACTCAGAAAATCATATGTTCCTTTGAGTTGTCCCTCTTTAGTTGTTTTCTGGCCCTCGTCTATCAATTGATAGCCAGGAGTAATTGTGCATTCGTGTTATCAATGCTTATTACTCTTGTGGTCCGTCAAGCCATTCTGTCCTGAATGACTAGGAGAAACAAACTCCAGTACCTCTTCCATATCCAGGATTGGGTCAAAGAAGTGGTGCTCCGCAGATCAAATTGCTAATCCAGCTTTTGTTCTGTTCTACCTTGGAGTATTACCATCTTTATATCGGGATTGTTATAGGAATTGCACACCATCCTATGAACTCTTGGTACAGTGATACTTCTTGCCATCATTAGTCATTCCTCGGTCTTCGTGTTGATGCAACCGGAATACCGACAAATGAATTGTGATGTGTGAAATCAATACGCCTAGCAACCTCGTTGCTGGGTAGTTAAAGGACAATAATTTCATTCTTAGTGTGTTGGTTACTGAATCATCATTCTAAGATTGATCGTGCTACCTAGTCCATTCTCCTGGTTCACCCTTCGATTGATGAGTTAGGATCTTGTCAAGTCCTCACTCATTTGATCATATCGTCTTGACCTCAAAAGCGAGATCGTTCTCGAGCTTAGTAACATACCGGTGGTTCGTGATTTTCTGAATGTCTTCTCGGAAGTATCACCAGGTCGTCACCTGACCGTTATGTTGAGCCCGTGATCAAGTTGGTTTCTTATGAACCACCTTCTTTCCAAGAATCGGTGTTAGATATCCCTGAGCTAGTTGGTTAAGCTGGACAACAACTTGGAGAGTTGAAAGATAAAAGCTTGTCTGACTTAGTTTGTTCCAAAGGGATATTCTTGTGTAGTGTGTGTTGAAGAAAGATGATATCTTCATCGATTGGTCCCTGTGATCAGTTGTTGGACCTATTGTCTTATCAATCCTTTGATTTGAGTGTGGGCCATCGTCAAATCAAATCAGTACCAACGATGCTCGTAATGTTGTCTTATTCGTGGTTGATCCCTCGAGCATACACCATTACATCTTTGGTCTGACCAATGCTATCACCGTGTTCACTTAACTATGGAATTCCTTTTAAAAGGAAACCCGGATGAATTGTTGTTGAGCCCATTGACAACATCCTTATCTCCTCCATGATTTTGTTGAGCATTAAGCTAGTGTTGGAAATTTTTGAAAGCATTTGTTCATGCTAGCTCATGAAGCATATGTTTGGATGAAGGTAGTGACTTCCTTTAATTCATGTGCATCTGATGCAAGTTGCCGCCGTGGATTCGAGAAAGTCAATGTTGCTTCTTTGGAATCATTCCAAATCAGTCATGCACACGTGCGAAGAATGCTGTGGTTTGAAGACTTGCAACCTTCAATCTATATGTATCCCTAGCACACCAAGCCACTGGTTGATTTGTTCAAGGAGAAGGAGCTCCTTCATAAGAGCTAATCCGGACTTATGAAAGAACTTCGATACCCTCGTTGATGGTTCCCCACCTGAACTCGGTAGTGTTTTATGATAAGACTACCACGTGGTCATGCTTGTCTGGGACAGCGTGTTCACATGTTTGTAGCAGAACCAGCTCATGTTTTGGAGCTTGCTATCGTAGTTCATCTCCCGAGAATCCCGCAACGTCATCTCGTCGATTTGTGTTGCAAACTTTCATTTTCTTCCTAGACTCGATGAGTCTGGAATATCCTGACACCAACCAGATCTGAATCTCAGGCAGATATGATGGTTGGAACATTCTCCAAGAACTATAATATTGGTCCCTCGATAACCGGTAAAGTGGATGTCGTGGCCAACACACCCAGCCGGAAGACCTGTTATTATAATATCTTGATTGAGGAAGTTGGCCACCTCCCCATAGGGATTTCGTAGGATTTACTCCCTAGTTGCCCCTATGGATTTTGAGATCCCGAAGTCCGACCTTTTACTTGATGTTCTAGATACCAGACCATTTCTATGAATGGGTTACACTAGCACATCAAGGAGAACATTAGAAGCGGAGTGCTAAATGTTTCTCGGTCGATCATCCAGATTTTGTTTCCTTGGCCTCGCTAAGATGAAATCTGAGAAGGTGTTATCTTTCTTTGCATCTACATCCTCCATCATCATTCATCATGGTAGCAAGTTGTGTTGCCGGACCCTTGACACGGATGTTGGTAAAACCTTGATGAATATGGAAATGCTCAAGTTCTTGAGAGCACGCACAAGCGTTACGTGTTATCATCGGCTCTAACTGGGATTACTCTCAGTTTCCTCGGCAATGCTATGACCTCTTCAAACAGTGAATTCACTCCCTATTGTTGGGTTCTTCCCCAGTTACCAGAATCATTCCTAGCATTTGCATTTTGTTCCTAGCTTGCACCGCCAATGTGCCATTCTACCATGGGTCTCTTCCATTTCCGGTGATAAGCAAATTCATCCATTACGTTGTCTTCAACAAGGTAATCCACATCATCCAAGTCCGAGTATGCCATTCTACCGACCCCCTCCAAACGATTGCTCGAGAATTGCCTTAGGCTGGTTTAAAGAGTTTCAATGATCTCTGAATCAAAAGTAATTCTTTTTGCCACTTAAGGGGATATCTCTATGAGTCACCTTCCCTAAGGTGTATCGTTATGGTATCATGGCAACTCAACTCCTCGCTACGTTGACAATCGTTTACCACCTTCTTAGGTATGAAATTGTTGTCTACCTAGTGAACCTTCGTCATCCATTTCTTCCACCCCTATTGATGTGTATCTCGTGTCTCAACCCGAAAGATGGTTCTATGTCTCATTCCGTAAGTTAATCTTGAGTTGTTCGATCTTCGAGGAGATCGACCCTTCTAGAGTCTCCTTCTTCCCCCCCCCTGTCATGTTGACAGGATTTCTCAGAGCAAGACGACAAGACAAAGATGGTGTTCAAATCAACGTTCATTTGAAGTGCACCCTGGATCGTGAAGATTATACTAGTTGCGTTTCCCCTTCACCTTACCCTACGCTTGAATCTCGAGACGAGATTCTTGTTTAGTGGGGGTGAGTTGTCACATCCCTGGTCCTGTTATGCATTAGGCTAGACCTCATGTGAGCTTCATGTTTTAATTCAAATGAAATTTGAATTGAGGAATTTTCAAAGCCTCAGAATCCTTTAAAAAAAATGATCAAGATAAAAATTGCTTCAAATAAGTCCAAGAAAATGTTCTTGTTATCCTCTGGAAATATTGGCAAGAGGTAAAATCCAAACCAATATTTTCGGTATCTCAGAAACATTTATTTTGGGTATTTGAATTAAATCAATAGCTATTTGAATTGGACTTATATCTACTGTTAAATAAATATAGGTCCAATAATTCTGAAATATTTTTGTGGAGCATTGTTTTAATTCTTTTTAGCTCCTAAAAATATTGTCAAAAGCAAAATAAATTGAATTGGTTTCAAAACCAAATTCAAAACAAACCTGCAAAATAGAAAACAGAATTAAAACAAAACAGAGAGAAAAAAATAAAAAGAACAGAAGCCTACCTGGGCCACTTACCTGTAGCCGGCCCAGCTGGCCAGCTCCTCCCGCTGGCCCAGCCCACCGCCGCCTCCCTTCCCTGTCGCCTTCCTCCTCGCGCCAGTAGGCAGAGGAGGGACACGGCGCGCGCGCCCGAGCTCGCCACGCCACCACCCTGCTCGTCTGCATCGCCTGGCCACCGCGACGCCGCGCGTCATCTCCTCGGCGCCGCCCCGACCCCCCTGGACCCCCTCGCTCTCTCCCTCTCCCTTGTATCTCTCCTCTGCTTCCTCTCTCTCTCACTCGCCAAGCGCAGCCGCAGCCGCGCCACCGTAACGCCGCGGCCACCGTCTCCCCCTCGACCCCTCGCTGTGCTTGCGAGCTCCGCCTCGACCCTCTCTTCCTCCCCACCGATCCACGGCCCTCCGGAAACCCTGCATCGCCGCCCACGTCGCCGTTCCCCTCCTCGGCCACCGGAGATCGTCGCCGTCGATTCGCTGCACTCCGGCCGCCCCCGAGCCCACTAACCCTCCCTACAGCTCCGCGGTGAGCCTCCGTGCAGAACCCCTCTCTCTCCCCTCGCGTTTGCAAGCTCTAGGCCATAGCTCCGCCGCGGCCGAACTCCGGCCGCCGCTGACCTCGTCACCGCCATCACTACAGCCGCTTGAGCTCGTCTCGGAGCGTGTCACCGCACTCAGGAAGCCACCAGGAGCCTAACGCATATCCTAACTTGCCCTCCCGTGCACCACAGCGCCAACCCCGCACTCACCGAACTCCGGCGCCGCCGCGAGCTCCGTTCCGACGAGCCCCGGCGTCCCCGCAGCCTCCCACCTACCCCATCAGATGCGGGAGAGCCCGGGCTACACCCCGGTGCCCTCAGTGCGCGAATCCGATGCCCCTAGCGCAAGTCCGGCGTGCCCCGCCGTGCTCTGTGGTCTCCGCCGGCCAAACTCCGGCGGGCCGATGTGGCCACTTAGTTAGGGCCTAATCACCCTATGAGCCACTGCCATGTGGGCCCCGAGCCTAATTAGGTTAGTTTAATTTTTCTGTTTAGATTAGTGCTAATCTGTGGACCCCATGTGTCAGATTTTGACTTAGTCAAGTCAACGTTGACCGGTCCCACCTGTCAGTGAGTGAAACAGCCCTGTGTCACTGACGTGTGGCCCCCACACGTCCGGTTTGACCAGCAGCAGCGTCTGTTGACCTGCTGATGTCACGGTGACGCACTACTGACGTAGTAAATGTTTCTGGAATTTAAATAATTCTTAAATGATTTATTAATTCCAGAAAATGCCTAAAACTTCTAAAAATCATAGAAAATTAACCGTAACTCCAAATTAAATAAATTATATATGAAAAATTATCAGAAAAATTCAAGGAATCCATCTGTACCATTTTCATGCATGTTAAAACAACTTATAGCTGCTGTTTAGCACAAATCAATTACATGGCATTTGAATAATCACATATGGAGTTTGAATTTGAATCTTGGATTCAAACCAACTTCATTTAATCTGGTTTTAGTTGCATTAGCCCAAAACACATTCATTTTGCCATGTCATGATCATGCATCATATTGTGCATTGCACTGATCGTGTTTTTTCTGTATTTGCCGGTAATTGTCCCCTCTCGATAGACGTGTACCGATGATGTGATCGTTGACACTGATGAAGACTCAATGTTATCTTCAGAAGTCCCAGGCAAGAAAAACCCCCTTGTTCATTCCGATAAAATCCCACTCTCTCGCTCCTGCTCTCTTTTACTGCATTAGGACAACATCGATTCATCTGTTACTTGCTGCGGTAGCTGAACCCCTTTATCCTTTGCATGACCTGTCATTCCACAGTAAATAGATGAAACCCACTAGCATGAGTAGGAGTTGTTTGAGCCCTGTTGTGCCTACTCATTCATGTTTGTTTGTCATGCCTGCTACTGCTTAGAGTTGAGTCAGGTCTGATTCATCGGGGATGAATCAGAGGTGTGTGAACATGTCCTACTGTGTGTGAGCTAAGTGTGTGAGCACGATTTGGTAAAGGTAGCGGTGAGAGGCCATGTAGGAGTACATGGTGGGTTGTCTCATTGCAGCCGTCCTCAGGAACTGAGTTCTATGTTTGTGATCCATGATTCAGCTACTACCACGCATTGGGCCCGAAACCAATGGACCCTCTCGGCTTCTTGATCACCCTTGTCCTCTGTCCAGGAGTTGCAAGTAGTTTCTGGTGTTTGTAGTATGCTGGAGGCCGTGCGCAGCGCTGACCGTAGGGGTGGGCTGTGATGCGGTAGGCACGTGGCACGGTGTACCGGGCGCCCGTTTGGTGTCTCGGGAACCCTGTTCACATCATTTGGGGCTGTGAGCGAAACTCCGGCCGGATCTCCTCATGGATGGAACCCGAATAGGCGATAAACCTGGACTAGAGACTTGATTGTTTAGGTAGGCCGTGGCCGACACCCACGTTGGGCTTCCGCTTGAAGGTTGCCGAGTACATGTCGTGTAAACGGCGGTAAGTGGTGAGAGCGTGTGTGAAGAAGTACACCCCTGCAGGGTTAACCTAATCTATTCGAATAGCCGTGTCCACGGAAAAGGACCTCTGGGTTGCTTATATCAGTTCATAGACAAGTGAAAGTGGATACTCTAAAATACGCAAGATAAGCGTGAGTGCTATGGATGTCGTTCTCGTAGGGAGACGGGAGCGGATCCATAGTGGTGTATTGATATGGTGAATATGTGGACTCGTGTGCGCCACCTCAAAAGAGTTACTCGCAGTCGTAGTTCAGGATAGCCACCGAGTCAAAGCTGGCTTGCTGCAGTTAAACCCCACCATCCCCTTTGTTGATAATGATGCATATGTAGATAGTTCTGATGTAAGTCTTGCTGGGTACATTTGTACTCACGTTTGCCTATTTATGTTTTTGCAGAGAGACTTCGGTCTCGCTAGTAGTTTCGCGTGGACTTCGACGTTTAGCTTGATACCTCAGCTACGATCTTGTGCCCTCGGCAGGATCTGATCGATAGTCAGGCTTCTCAACCTTTTTCATTTATAGATGTCTGTACTCAGACATGATAGCTTCCGCTTGTGTTTTGACTTGTATGCTCTGATTGTTGGGTCATGAGACCCATGTTTGTAATGTCTCGGTCCTCGGAGCCTATTGAATAGACTACTTGAGTCGTAGAGTCATTTTGTGATGCCATGTTGTATTGCACATATCGAGCATATTGTGTGTATGTTATTGAAATGCTTGGTATGTGTGGGATCTGACTATCTAGTTGTTTATCTTTAGTAGCCTCTCTTACCGGGAAATGCCTCCTAGTGTTTCCACCGAGCCATGGTAGCTTGCTACTGCTCCGGAACACTTAGGCTGGCCGGCATGTGTCCTTCTTCGTTCCTGTGTCTGTCCCTTCGGGGAAATGTCACGCGGTGAATACCGGAGTCCTGTTAGCCCGCTACAGCCCGGTTCACCGGAGTCCTGCTAGCCCAGTGCTACAGCCTGGATTCACTCGCTGATGACCGACACGTTCGATGCTGGGTCATGGATGCCTGTCCCTGTAAGTCTGTGCCGCTTTGGGTTTACGACTAGCCATGTCAGCCCGGGCTCCTTATCATATGGATGCTAGCGACACTGTCATATACGTGTGCCAAAAGGCGCAAACGGTCCCGGGCAAAGGTAAGGCGACACCCGTGGGAATACCGTGCGTGAGGCCGCAAAGTGATATGAGGTGTTACATGCTAGATCGATGTGGCATTGAGTCGGGGTCCTGACACTTTTATTAGCTTGACACGCCATTAGTACGGGTGTCAATAAAGGTAATCATCCTCCCCAGCAAGTTGACACACATGGGTTGCCTCCACCTAATCAACTATGGGATCGACACCTTGGTGATTAGTGACCAGCTGGCCAGAGAGGTGGATCGTTGGCATTTGGCAGGAAGCCTGTGCTTGAGGACCTTGCCTGGCCATAACTTGTTGGATCGCTTTTGGCGGGGTTGGTTGCTTCTGTTGTGAATCCCATGGCTTGCTCCAAGCCTTGGTCTTCTTAATGTGCTCCTTGATCTCACGAAGAGTGGCTTCTCTGGTTTGGTTGCTGGTCCCCATCAAGGTCCTTTGTCGGGTATGCTACCACCGTCCGTGCACAAGTCATCAGTACTAGGGAGCCCGTTCCTAGTGCACCAAGAATAACTAACATACTACCCTCTGACATGCCTTGCTGTCATGATCGTGCAAGATGTCAGCACCCTTCCAACTTTTAACCCACATGGGCCCATAACCCACAGTTCAATAGGACCAAAACCTGACTCTCCTATACATCTCTGTTTCCAAAGTTATTCCTCATGCTTGGCTACGTATGTAATTCACGGGCCACCTTCCTAGAGATGATCTATTCTGGTTCCAGCCGTAATACTTATTCCGTTGCTTTGAACCCCCTTCACACTCCACTTCAGGCATGAAACGATTGCTTCCCGTTTGAGACTTTTGTACCCTCTTATAATGCTCTCAATGTGTTTCTGTAACCAACTCGAGAGATACTTTATGCTTCTTCCCCCGACTTAACCGTCCGATGCTCAATCTTGTTTAAATCCTTCCTGATAGAGTTTTCCCCTCTTACCCCTTTCATAATTATGGTGAACATCCTGAAGGAAGAACGACAACTTCATCATGATGCATTGATGCAGAAAAATGAAGACATCAACGCTATGGATCAACTTCTTCGAGACAAGCGGCCAAGAACGAGAAGATCTGTTAGGATTCCGTAACGAGAACTTTCCCCCTTACTCCACCTCTTAAAATCTCAGGATGAGATTTGATGTAGTGGAGGATATTTGTAACACCCCCAGTGTCATGCTACAGAAACCTCACCCTAATGATGCCATGGCACCATACTTTACTAAGTTAATTATCACTTGATTAAAACTCAAGTCAAATTAAAATTCAAATATGAAGTCAAATAATTAATTCTTCAAATAGTAAATGGAAAATGTTCGTTGGATTGAAAATATTCACTAATTATTTTTCATGTAGGAACCAACCTGTTTTGAATCTTTAAAGTGGCCACAACCTATTTAAAACTAAGACAACAACACCTATAAGACCCATATAAATCCGAATACAATTTAATTGGACTCAAATTGGCTCCAAACTTTTTGTGTTATTCCAGAATAATACTAAGTATTTATGTAGCAAGTATCACATTTAAAAAGTTCAAATGGTATGAAAAGTAGATGCAAAATAGTGATGGATATTAATACAGAAAATGGAAAAGAACTAAAACTAAAACTACTCGCAATGGGCCCTAGTGGCCACAATGCATGGACCAGCCCACCTGCCGCCATCGTCTTCATCCTGTTCACAGGTAGGCCGTGGCACCCATCCAGCCACCATGGCCGCCGCGGGGGTTGCATGTCGGCCATCCAGAACCCCTCGGCACCTACTTGAACCCCGCGACCCCTTGGAGAAACCCTCTGTTGATCTGGACGAAGTCGGACGCCACCGTCGCCATGACCATTGTCGTCCATGCGCCTGCGATTACCCCCGCACCCAGAGCTCGCATCGACGAGCTTCTCTATCATTGATTGTGTCGTCACTGCCCTTGAGTTCGTGCTGGGAGTGTCTACATCGGCAGATCGACCACATCTTCGTCCTCAGAGCCGTCGGACACCATTGTGTGATTCACCTCCCACAACTCTTCCCCGGCCTCCCCAAGCTCCACTTTTGTCCCTTGTGAGGCCCCCGTCATATATCCTGGCTTCTTCCCTGTATTAGTCGCCATTTTGCGCCATCACCGCCACGGCTGAGCTCGCGCTCAACACACCCCTCATGCTTTGCATCTCCTGGGCCCCGCGGGCATCCCTACCCCACTCCCGCATGCTCTAGCCGCCTTGGCTGCACCTCCCCCCACGTGTTCCGTACTCGTCTGGCCACACCCACACGCGCCCGTGCCGTGCTGGAGCACCACCGAGATCTGGCAGCCGCCACCGCCGCTGCAATGGGCCACCTCCGACAGCCCCGCAAGCATCTTCAGATGCACCGCATCACCAGCTCGCCAACGCTCTCCAACATCGGGGATTGTGTATGGAATCAGCATACAAGATAGTATTCATCTTGTGAGGTGAGTTCTTCAATGCATTCTGCACACATTTGGATTCAAGTGGTTTCGGAATCCAAAACACCTATTTTACATAGACCTGAAGAAGAAGAAAAATAGCTGCTGAAGTGTGAATTGTGTCCTTGACTGACAACTTTTTCTTCTTTAATGAAGGGCTGGAACCGGTCATAACTCCGGGTGGCAGGCCGTTCTTGATGTGCGGTTCGAGGCCGACCCCTTATTGGCATGTCTCATCAAGGTGAAAATCGTGCTCCATTTTTTTGGGGACATGAGCAATGATCCCGAGTCCCCACTCACACATAATGTTACGAGATTATGGGGAAGTGGAGAAGCCCACGACGTGAAAAGAGGGACTCGTGGTCCTCTTGTGACTTATGAAGAGTGGATAGCTATAATATGCATCCCATGCCTTCTCCCACCTTCCGCTGTTGCTTACGAAATCCTTCAGAGTTCCAACTGCCAATCTCTTTGTCGGTGTCAAAACCGGCATATCTCAGGTAGGGGGTCCCGAACTGTGCGTCTAGGATCGATGGTAACAGGAGACGGGGGACACGATGTTTACCCAGGTTCGGGCCCTCTCTATGGAGGTAATACCCTACTTCCTGCTTGATTGATCTTGATGAATATGAGTATTACAAGAGTTGATCTACCATGAGATCGTAATGTCTAAACCCTAGAAGTCTAGCCTATGAGTATATGGTAATGAATCTGTCCTATCCGGACTATGCCCTTTGGTTTATATAGACACCGGAGAGATCTAGGGTTACATGGAGTCGGTCACATAGGAGGGAATCTTCATAATCGGCCGCCAAGCTTGCCTTCCATGCCAAGGAGAGTCCAATCCGGACACGGGTATAGTCTTCGGTCTTCGTGTCTTCATAGCCCATCAGTCTGGCCCACGGATAACAGGTCGGACGCCCGAGGACCCCTTAGTCCAGGACTCCCTCAGTAGCCCCTTAACATGGCTTCAAAGATGAGGAGTCCGGTGCGCAGATTGTCTTCGACATTGCAAGGCGGGTTCCCCTTCTTCCAAACTCCTAAGACAGTCTTCGGACGTGATGATTGTATCTGGATCTGTTACACACCATACACAACCACAGAGAGAGTATATATATTCCACAGGAGTTCTATCCACTGGCAGCTTCCGGCAACGTGATATCACGCCCGTCCGGTCATAATTTCAAACTGTTTGTCCCATGTTTCAAGACGCGGTTGCTATTGGCACGTCTTGTCAAAGCACAGATCATGTCCCCTTATTGCGGGATTCTCATTAATGCGGGTATGGGTAACCCAACCGTGCCATTTGCACAACCTTCAGAAACAAGCGAATCTTAAGGCGAGCGAGGAGGCGTTTGATGTTTGCTGCCTTTATAAGAGGATAAGGATCCCCTCTTGCTCTTCTCACAGTTTCTCTCCGTCTCCACCTTCCCGATCTCGAGCTCCAGCGCCCAAGTTCCAATCTCCTTTCCACCCCAACAACCATGTCTGGATCCGGTGGTTAGGGCAAGTTGATGGTCTCCTCCGTCATGAAGGAGGAAATTACTTAGCTCCGGGCAGCAGGATATGTGGTGAAGGGAATCGCCCACCGCTTGCCGGCCGAGGGTCAAGTCGTTCCCACGCCGGAGCCCAACGGGAGGGTAGTATTCCTCCCTCATTTCTTCCATGGGCTTGGGTTTCCACTCCACCCTTTCGTCCATGGGCTCATGTACTATTATGGGGTAGATTTCCATGATCTATCCCCGAATTCCTTCCTCAACATTTCGGCGTTTATCGTCATGTGTGAGGCCTTCCTCCGCATCCCACCCCACTTTGGGCTATGGCTCAAAGTCTTCAACGTGAAGCCGAAGGTGGTGGATGGCCAGCACGCGGAGTGCAGCGGAGCCATGGTGAGCAAGCTGCCCAATGTCTCCTAGCCGAAAGGTATTTTTGTGGAGACAGTGAAGGAGTGGAAGAAATAGTGGTTCTACATCACAGAACCCCGCGACACCTCCTGGGTCGCGGCTACTGAATTCCGTGCCGGTGCTCCTATGCGGCTCACTTCTTGGGTCGAGAATACTCCCGATTGGGGTTCGTCCAACGAGGTAATAGCGCTGCAGATGCGCGTTTAAAGCATGATAGCCAAGAACATCAAGCTTGTAGATATAATCCAGGTGATGTTAGTTCGCCGAATTCTCCCGTGCCAATGCCGGAGCCGCCCTTTGTGGGAGTTCGATCCGAAGAAGCACCATACCTTGGTGAGGCTCTTCAAGACTACTCACGAGGATGCGTGGAAGTTGCTCTTTAAGGGCAACGAAAAACCACCGGCCGCGGGTTCAGATCGCGGACACGACGCCAGTCATCCTGCCAGTGAGGTATGTCTCTTTTAATGTATTCCCTACTTGTGTGTTGCTAGGGAGACGCCTGAGCTTTTATTATCGCTATTTCAGGACTGGACGAAGAGGGTGAAGCAGATCCAGTGTCCGGCTCCGCTGCCCGAAGAACCAGTCATCCCGCGCCTAGCGAAGATGCTGGTGCCGGCGCCGTATAAGGCGCCGGAGAAGAAGGCCAAGAAGAAAGCCAAAGGGAAGGCCAAGAGTGGCCTCCATCGTAAGGGTACTTCGGACACAGCGTCCAAAGATGACGAAACTCATTCCTCTGTCCTTGAGGACAATGATGGGGAAGAGGAGGAGGAGGAAGAAAACAATCCTCCCCCTGAGGAGAGGAAGAAGAAGAGGGCGGCTCTGGCGCATCTGGAAGCGGAGGCGCCCAAAAAGGGGAACGGCGCTCCGGGGCCAACACCGCATGGGATGTGGACAGTAGTCCGGAACGACGCCCTCGCCCAAAGCCCCATGCCGCATCGTAAGTGACATGGCTTATTTATGCGCACACCCAGCCCTTTCTCTCCATTATCTTGATATAGTTAGCTGTACTATTGCAGTCCGGCCCGTCATCTTATACAGCAATCCTCCTCTGGAGGTTCATTGGCTTTATCTAAGATGGCAAGCATATCGCCACTGCCAGCTTACTCCCCAGGGACGGGGGGTGACACCGAAGTGCTGTCCTGAAGGACCGCTTCGAAGGGAGGAGCCCATGACGTTGTTCGGGAGGCGCCATGAGGCGAGACCTCCACTGCCGGACATGTGGGGGATCCAATCCCGATGGAGACTGGCGAAGAGGGCCGTATCCAGATCGGCCCTCCGCCGAATACGGCTCCGGAGCCCCCTATGGCTCCGGAGTCAGGCGAGCAGCTCCCTTTGAAGGGGGAAGTGCCGCCTCCACCGGTGGCTTATGTCCTACCAGGAGCGTCGGATGGCCTGATGGGGGCGCTATGAAACACCTCCGTCATGGACGAGCACCATGTCCTTATGGGTGCAATGATCAAGAAAGTTCAGTCTGCCAAGAGCGGACTAAATGAGGCTTGCGGCAGCGTGTTAACAGGTTTTGAGGTAAGTGACATAGAAAGAGAGAAAAAACCATGTAGTTAGTAGCCCCTGAGACACTGTCCGGTGCTCGGCAAGAGGAACTGTACAGAGGATCAATCCTCTAGTGTAGGAGACTAACGTGATATGTTTGCATGAGCAGGCGTCGCTGTTGGCCGTGACCTCACATGCTGCCGAAGTCTCTGAATTGAAGCAGAGGCTGGATGTGGGGACCCCGACTCATAAGTCGTGATCACCGAATGCACGTGTACAGTGATCCCAGAGATCAATGCTCACTGAATACACAGAAGCTGAATAACAAGAGTCTTACATCCATACATAGCGTATTACACAAGTAGGACCATTATGGTCAAGTCTTGAGTATAACATCGCAGCGGAAACCTTCGTCGATAACTTGGACCCATGCCATCTGCCTTAACCCTACAGGCATTCTGGCTAGGAAGTGTCCTAGCTCGCATGTTCGTCACCGAGGTACTCTTTTTCATATCATGTTCTTTCATGCCTGGCCAATAAAATAACCAGTGGCAAGCCAATGAGTACTTTGAATGTACTCGCAAGCAACCCAGGTTTTGGTTCAAGGGACAACAATGCATGATATAGGTAAATTTTTGCGGAAAGCTAGTTTTGAGTGCAATGACATGTTCAACAACTTGTAAGACATGCATCAGGAGAATTCAATTAACCATGAGGACAGGTTACATATATCAACATAAAAAGAGTGGGCACCAACCCAACTCAATCATGTCACGTCCTTTGACTTGACCCAGGTAGTTTTTCCCACACACACACTGGTTTGTAAACATGTGGACGTAGCCCAAGAGCGGTTACCCAACTGTCCTTGACCGTGGACACGGCTATTCGAATAGTTTTACACTCTGTGGAGGTTGCACACTTTACCCACAAGATCCGGGGAACTTCCGTGTCATCCACGACCCGCGGTACCTCAAGTACCCGGGGTAAGCACCCGATCACTATCTTTCCCTAGACGACACTAACATGGAGTCCACTCGATTGGTAGTAACCCCCGTGCCCAACCTTTCACAACTTAAAATTGTGGAGCCTTGCTCCCATATTCATCACATACCACTGGCACGGGTACCAACGGTGTGTCCGGTGCCCCATAAAAATGTCCTTGGCCGCCATACCTGGCACGACCCCATCCCGAGAGAGAGCACCAACTCTCCCCCGTCACTAGTAATGCGAGATCGAAGCTAGTATCGGCCTAGGTAATCAATAATGCCCTTTCCCATACAAGGGTAGAGTGGTTGCGCATGTAAGGTTGGAATAACGGTCGCAACTTAAACCAATCCATTTTGAAAACAACACACATACTTGCCTCGGTACACCACTTCGTCATCAAGTGGCTACCCAACTCATCATCTCCCCCGGGCATAAGTGGCACCCGATGGGGTTTTCGAAAAGTCTTTTGAAAATACTTTGTCTCCATCACTATGCATATTCCCATCCCTTTTTGCGTAGCACTACTTTAGCATCCTATCTACTCCCACCGGCATAACCCTCATAAGGAGGTAGGGTCATGCAGAATGCAAGTATCAACGAGAAAGTAACAGAGGCAACCCATTAAAGTGGTTACCATCTCATCATGATTCCGATGCAACAACAATATGGTGCTATATGACATGCATAAAAAGGGTTTCATAGACATGGTCAAAGGGCTGCTTGCCTTGGTCTTCAAAGTCTTCAAGTTCTTCAAATCCTTCTCCTTCTTCTTCTTCTTCTTCAGCAACTTCGTCTAATACGGGATCTACTCATCGCAAGAAATTAACGAGAAAATAAGGCAATAGTAAAACAGAAAAACCAAAGTGCTCAGAAAAATGTCAACTTATTTTTGGTAAATACTAGGGTGAAAACTAAGAAGGGGAAAATTCCTAGTTTTGGATTTGGAGTAGCAGAATAGGAGAAATGGGTTTTCAAAGGTTTATTTAAATGCTAAAAATCACATTTAAATATTTATAGTGAAGAAAAGGTTGTTGGATTTGAATGAAAGTTGCACCATAAATAGGTGGGATTATTACAAGAATTTAGGAGTTGGAATTATTGCATTTGGGTAAATAATTAATTCTGTGGAATTTTTGGAAAAGCCAAAGAAAAAGAAAAAGAAAAGGGCACTGTGCTTGCCAGGCCAGAACAGCTGCAGGGCAGCAGGCCCAGCCAGCGGGCCGGCCCAGCCGAGCCAGCGCACAGCGCGCGCACCTGCCCGTTTCAAACCTGACGACCGGGGCCCGCAGGACAGAGAGAGAGAGGGGCGCGGGAACGAGGGAGAGGATGACAGGCGGGGCCTGCCTGTCATCACTAACCCGTGGACAGGGGGGTCGCGGTGCTCACCGGCGACGATGCAGGCCACAGCGAGCTCTGGCGAGTGCGGGGATGGCTTCAGGGGACTGCCACGCGTTGGTGGGTGGTGCACTTAGCCGACGGGGGTGCCTGGTTCGTTGGCGACGAGGAGCTGCGATGAAGGAGCTTCGGGAGGCGGCGACTGCGTTCGTTTCCGGCAGCTACATAGAGGGGAAAGAAGGGGGACAGGATCAGAGGGCTGCATGGGTTCCAGATCGAGGCAGAGGAGGAACGGGGGAGGCCTATACCTCGCGAACTCCGGCGAGCCGAAGCGGCGGAGCTCGAGCTCGATCTCGAGCTCGGGTGGTCCTGGAGGAGAGTGGAGGGCACAGTGGGCCAATTTGGAGGGGTTAGGAGCGAGTGGTGGTGAGGGAGAGGCTCGGGGAGGCCCTTAAATAGGCGAACGGTGAGGTGCCGTGGAACCGTGCGCCGGCGGGCTTCCGTGCGTCGCCACAGGGCTCGGGAGGAGCTGGCACCGAGTCTAGGGTGTTTGTGAGGCTGGTCCAGTGCTAGGGGAAGGAAGAGGGGGAGCGGGGAGGGGTCAGAGACGCTGCGCGTCTGAGCTCGCTCACTGGAGCTCTCGGGCGGCCGGTGCACGTGCGAGCAGGTGCAGGAGAGAGAGAGGGAGGAGGGGGCCGACCAGCTGCCGTGTCCCGGACGCCGAGGCGTCTCGTCGGGCGCGCTAGGGAGGCCCGAGGTGGCCGGAGGTGCTTGGCAGGGGGCGGCTACAGTGCGGGAGCGCACTTTAGCGCGCTCCAGACCGTGCAAATGGCCGGCATGCCATTTTTTTGGCAAAGTGGGCACGGCTAAGCATGTCTGGTAGCTCTAGGGAGGAGTAAATAATATGGGGAAAGCCTTGGATGCCTTGGGTGGCCACTGGAGTGAGGAGGGAGGTGAGGAAGAGGGGTGCAAGGGCTGTCCAGAGGGGTAAAAGAGGTGTTTTCACCCCTCAATTATTGATCTGAGATGCAGCCATTGCTACTGGAGGTAGAAGAGGTCTAGGAGGGGTTGTGGTAAAAAGTGGAGGCCATGGAGAAGAGTGGAAGAGGTCAAAATAGGGGTTTTAGTAAAATGGCAGAAGGTGTTTGATGCTAATTTGGACAAGCAAATTAACTCCACTTGACATGATAATTAATAGGATCAAGTGTCACACATAATTGAGGTTGACCACCAAGTTTGAGTCCATTTTGAGAAAGTTGCCAATGCAACTTTTGTAAACCCTAGAAATTAGCAGAAATAAACTTGTGTAGATCTAGTTGAGCAAATCACCTCCCCTTGATGCACCACTTGGTGTAGTGGCCTCATTTGGTCATGTGAACATGCCCACAAAAGTTGGGGTCAAGGTGAGAAAGTTGGCAGTACAAACTTGTTCAAATTTGATTCTGGTCAGAGAGGGTTTTGGGGTACTTTGAGCAAGATAGCATTCTCTCCAACTTGTGCCATTTGGTCTAGATGAATAATTAGACCATTTGAGCATGTTCACAAGGTTTGAGAACATTTGGACATGTTTGGCAATGTAAAGTTGCTCAAACTTCAAAATGGACAGAAATGGTTTTGGGGAGATTTCATGGGGTTATACTATTCTCCATGACATGATACTTGGCAAGACCATCAAACATGTCATATGTGACATGCTAGAATTTTCTTGGAATTGTTGGGGAATATTTCCTGTAGAAATATTTCAAATCCTTGAAATGGGCAGAAATGGTTTTTGAGGGATTTGACCAATATTTTGAACATGACCATGTGTTGAAACTCTTATATATGGACACTATATGTCCATTGAGTTTCCCTGATTTTTGTCAAATATTTTTGAAACAATAAAATAAATTTTCCCAATTAAAGACCATTTCTGGCCGTAAGAAAAAGCTTTTAAATAAAATAGTAAAATAACTTTTAAAATTATATTTTTGTTGTTTCTGGGTATCCTATATCTAATAGGAGTCAAACATATTTTTGGAAAGATTTTTACTGCCCTGAATTAAGTACTTGCAGTACAAATCTTAATTCAGGGGTTTTTGGAAAACTAATTTTTGAAAATACTTTTTGGCCAAATTATTTTTGTAAGAAAATACTATATTTCTCTATACACATGGCATGATCATTGGTTCAAGAGTTTGGAGCAAGGAGATGAAGTATAGAAGGTGAAGCTATGTTGACTTTTAAGAGCACTAGAAAAACACAGAGAGAAAACCAATTCAAATAAAAAGTCAAATAATGCAAAAGTTTTTGTCAAACCACACTTTATCATGATTTATCATCTTAAGTGTTGTGCCATGAAAATCAGGGTGTGACAGACCTACCCCCTTACAAGAATCTCGTCCCTGAGATTCCCAGACTAGGCGCGGAAAGGAATACGGAAACTTGGATTTGGGGTAGTCTTAACGTCCTCATACTGCTTCTGCTTCCGTTTGGTGCCCCATTGAACCTTGAAGTACTCGATGGCATGGCTCCGTGTTTGTCGTCCTGCTTGATCCAAATTGCAATTGGGATCTCTCGCGTAGGTCATATTGGGCTGGAGGTCGATGGCTCGTGGTCGATGTCCTTGTACAGACCGGGCTAGTTAGGAAGTTGGAAACGTTTCCGGAGTTGTGTCATGTGGAAATATTATGCACGGTGGGTAACTTAAGTGGTAACTCTAGCTGGTAGCCGTCTACTTTTCGTCTCGCAGTGATCTCGAAGAGGGCCGATGAATCTTGGTGTGGGTTTCCTTGTCATGGAAATGCTTGGTTCCTTTGAGAGAAGTGGCTTGCAGATACACCTGGTCTTCAACGCAGACGTTTATTTCTTGGCGATGGTGGTTGGTATAGTTCTTCCTCCTTGGCATGGCGGTCTTCAAATGTTTCTTCACTAGCTTAGTGATTCTTCTTCCGTCTTCGGGTAGACAAGTATGTTACCAAAATAAGGATGACAACTATCTTGTCTAAGCACTCCATGAAAACTTTGTTCACGGGGTACATAAAGTAGGCTAGGGGTATTGGTGGTGGTGACGGTTGAGTATGGTCCGAGGTGTTCTCGATTTAGAGTCAAGACCTATGGTAATGACCCGACCATGTTGTGGCTTAGTAGGGCTTAAGGGTTTCAATGATTCTAGTGTGCGAGTGAACATTTTATCATCTTATCCTTAAGCACGGTTTCTGAGATGCCAATAGTCTATCTAGTCCTTCCAACAAATAACCTTATACCATCGAAAGCATCATCTCGTATAGGCCAAATCCAATCATCACTCATGATTTACCAAAGTCTCAGATAATTCCTCAGGGTCACTGATACAAACTCATGAAGTCATTTGTCCTCTATTCCTATATCCTCAAATTGGTCTTCCTTATGGCATCGTCAGTTCTTGTGCTATATTAGGGTGACAATGTGCTTGCTCACTATGTCCACTAGTTCCATAATGAGCCCAGTGATAAGCAAGGATACGGAGGCTTAACTAGTTCTCTTACAATTCTATGGGTTAAGCACATGGTTAAGGACTCGAGCTGGGGTATCTCATGAAGTCTCGAAGGGTCTAAGAATTGGTTTCTAGTCTGGGGGTTAAACATGACTCCACGGGTTTTTACTTGGTCGAGGAGGCTGTAGAAAAGTTCTTCAGTGCTAGTTGGTCGCCGAAGTAGACTCCTTGGTGCATCTTGTCTTGCTGGTCTTCAGTTGAGGAGAGAGATGAGAGGGATAAGTAGCATAAAGGGGGATGCCTAAAAGGGGGGGGGTTCTATAGTGCAGGTGCAAACAATGGGTCGCAAAATGGCCAAACAAAAGAAACAAGGTAAGGAAGGTGATATAGTCGCATACTTGTTGCCTATGGCAAAAGTGCGACCTATATCAAAACACAAACAAATAAAAACAAGCAACACACAATCATGGTTCTATTCGAACCATCATATGGACTCGACTGCGCATAGGGGGTACACGACTCATCCTACCCTAGGGGTTCTCGGACTCAGTAATCGTGCCTTGAGCCTCGTGCAGTCTTCTGAGTTTTCCTCAGGTGTTGCTACGTCTCTTGTAGTTGTTCGATGAAACGATCCAGGTTGAGCCTGAAGATTCTTCAACAACTTCTTGCTTGTTGAAGTGATGGGGTGAAGGTGGCTCCTCGTAGCAGGCATTGACTCGGTCTTCTGTTGTCTTCTTATTCATGACGATCCCGTTTTGTCTTCTAGGGCGTCGATGGTACCAGGTAGGTAATCCTTTATGAAATGACATTAACAAGGCATAGTAGAGATCCAACATGTCGGTTACGTTGATGACAACATCGACACCAAGAGCGGGGGATGAAGAGAACCGTTTTCCTGCTCACTATAGTGAGGCGGACCAAATGGCGAGGTTCTCATCCACCGGTGGTTGCCGATACAACAACGGTAGTGACAGGGTTACTCTGTTAGCGATGTATATCATGATCTTGCATATCCTATGCCATGATCATTATAGGCTAACGTTGCATCATCCTGGGCAAATTCAAAGGTGTCACCATCCTCTAAGTCTTCATGTCCTCATTCTTCAAAGGCGTATCTTCTGTTGGCATCGTCTTGCTGTGGTGTTGCCAATCTTGTGTTTAGAAGAGGTGGGTGAGTGTTTGGCAAGATGTAATCCTTCTAGGCTACCCACGAGGATTACAAGGAATCCCGTGGTCAGGGGCTTGAGGGTGCTAGCGACCGTTTGCAATAGTTTTGAAGGGAAGAGATCGATAGGGAAAGTATACTTTAGTTTTAAAAAAAACTGAGAAGGGAAGAGAAGTATAGATAGTTTTGAAAACTAGTAATAGTTTTCGAAATAGTTTTACCCTAACTAACGACCATGCTAACTAAGGCTTCCTACAGTCAGGATGGCTCTGATACCAGCTCTGTGGGGACCCCGACTCATAAGTCGTAATCACCGAATGCACGTGTACGGTGATCCCAGAGATCAATGCTCACTGAACACACAGAAGCTGAATAACAAGAGTCTTAAATCCATACATACCGTATTACACAAGTAGGACCATTATGGTCAAGTCTTGAGTATAACATCGCAGCGGAAATCTTCGTCGATAACTTGGACCCATGCCATCTGCCTTAACCCTACAGGCATTCTGACTGGGAAGCGTCCTAGCTCGCATGTTCGTCACCGAGGTACTCTTCTTCATATCATGTTCTTTCATGCCTGGCCAATAAAATAACCAGTGGCAAGCCAATGAGTACTTTGAATGTACTCGCAAGCAACGCAGGTTTTGGTTCAAGGGACAACAATGCATGATATAGGTAAATTTTTGCGGAAAGCTAGTTTTGAGTGCAATGACATGTTCAACAACTTGTAAGACATGCATTAGGAGAATTCAGTTAACCATGAGGACAGGTTACAGATATCAACATAAAAAGAGTTGGAACCAACCCAACTCAATCATGTCAAGTCCTTTGACTTGACCCAGGTAGTTTTTCCCACACACACACTGGTTTGTAAACATGTGGACGTAGCCCAAGAGCGGTTACCCAACTGTCCTTGACCGTGGACACGGCTATTCGAATAGTTTTACACTTTGCAGAGGTTGCACACTTTACCCACAAGATCCGGGGAACTTCCGTGTCATCCACGACCCGCGGTACCTCAAGTACCCGGGGTAAGCACCCGATCACTATCTTTCCCTAGACGACACTAAAATGGAGTCCACTCGATTGGTAGTAACCCCCGTGCCCAACCTTTCACAACTTAAAATTGTGGAGCCTTGCTCCCATATTCATCACATACCACTGGCATGGGGTACCAACGGTGTGTCCGGTGCCCCATAAAAATGTTCTTGGCCGCCCTACCTGGCACGACCCCGTCCCGAGAGAGAGCACCAACTCTCCCCCATCACTAGTAATGCGGGATCCAAGCTAGTATCGGCCTAGGTAATCAATAATGCCCTTTCCCATACAAGGGTAGAGTGGTTGCGCATGTAAGTTTGGAATAACGGTCGCAACTTAAACCAATCCATTTTGAAAACAACACACATACTTGCCTTGGTACACCACTTCGTCATCAAGTGGCTACCCAACTCATCATCTCCCCCGGGCATAAGTGGCACCCGATGGGGTTTTCGAAAAGTCTTTTGAAAATACTTTGTCTCCATCACTATGCATATTCCCGTCCCTTTTTGCGTAGCATTACTTTAGCATCCTATCTACTCCCACCGGCATAACCCTCATAAGGAGGTAGGGTCATGCAGAATGCAAGTATCAACGAGGAAGTAACAGAGGCAACCCATCAAAGTGGTTACCATCTCATCATGATTCCGATGCAACAACAATATGGTGCTATATGACATGCATAAACAGGGTTTCATAGACATGGTCAAAGGGCTGCTTGCCTTGGTCTTCAAAGTCTTCAAGTTCTTCAAATCCTTCTCCTTCTTCTTCTTCTTCAGCAACTTCATCTAATACGGGATCTACTCATCGCAAGAAATTAACGAGAAAATAAGGCAATAGTAAAACAGAAAAACCAAAGTGCTCAGAAAAATGTCAACTTATTTTTGGTAAATACTAGGGTGAAAACTAAGAAGGGGAAAATCCCTAGTTTTGGATTTGGAGTAGCAGAATAGGAGAAATGGGTTTTCAAAGGTTTATTTAAATGCTAAAAATCGCATTTAAATATTTATAGTGAAGAAAAGGTTGTTGGACTTGAATGAAAATTGCACCATAAATAGGTGGGATTATTACAAGAATTTAGGAGTTGGAATTATTGCATTTGGATAAATAATTAATTCTGTGGAATTTTTGGAAAAGCCAAAGAAAAAGAAAAAGAAAAAGGGCACTGTGCCTGCCAGGCCAAAACAGCTGCAGGGCAGCAGGCCCAGCCAGCGGGCCGGCCCAACCGAGCCAGCGCACAGCGCGCGCACCCGCCCATTTCAAACCTGATGGCCGGGGCCCGCAGGACAGAGAGAGAGAGGGGCGCGGGAACGAGGGAGAGGATGACAGGCGGGGCCCGCCTATCATCACTAACCCGTGGACAGGGGGGTCGCGGTGCTCACCGGCGACGATGCAGGCCACGGCGAGCTCCGGCGAGTGCGGGGATGGATTCAGGGGACTGCCGCGCGTCGGTGGGTGGTGGACTTGGCCGGCAGGGGTGCCTGGTTCGCCGGCGACGAGGAGCTGCGGCGGAGGAGCTTCGGGAGGCGGCGACTCCGGCCGTTTCCGGCAGCTACAGAGAGGGGAAAGAAGGGGGACAGGACCAGAGGGCTGCAGGTGTTCCAGATCGAGGCAGAGGAGGAACAGGGGAGGCCGAAGCGGCGGAGCTCGAGCTTGATCTCGAGCTCGATCTCGAGCTCGGGTGGTCCTAGAGGAGAGTGGAGGGCACAGGGGGCCGATTTGGAGGGGTTAGGAGCGAGTGGTGGTGAGGGAGAGGCTCGGGGAGGCCCTTAAATAGGCGAATGGCGAGGTGCCGTGGACCCGTGCATCGGCGGGCTTCTGTGCGTCGCCACAAGGCTCAGGAGGAGCTGGCGCTGTGTCTGGGGTGTTTGTGAGGCTGGTCCAGTGCTAGGGGAAGGAAGAGGGGGAGCGGGGAGGGGTCAGAGACGCTGCGCGTCTGAGCTCGCTCACTGGAGCTCTCGGGCGGCCGGTGCGCGTGCGAGCAGGGGCAGGAGAGAGAGAGAGAGGGAGGAGGGGGCCGACCAGCTGCCGTGTCCCGGACGCCGAGGCGTCTCATCGGGCATGCTAGGGAGGCCCGAGGTGGCCGGAGGTGCTTGGCAGGGGGCGGCTACAGTGCGGGAGCGCACTGTAGCGCGCTCCAGAGCGTGCAAATGTCCGGCATGCCATTTTTTTGGCAAAGTGGGCACGGCTAAGCATGTCTGGTAGCTCTAGGGAGGATTAAATAATATGGGGAAAGCCTTGGATGCCTTGGGTGGCCACTGGAGTGAGGAGGGAGGTGAGGAAGAGGGGTGCAAGGGCTGTCCAGAGGGGTAAAAGAGGTGGTTTCACCCCTCAATTATTGATCTGAGATGCAGCCATTGCTACTGGAGGTAGAAGAGGTCTAGGAGGGGCTGTGGTAAAAATTGGAGGCCATGGAGAAGAGTGGAAGAGGTCAAAATAGGGGTTTTAGTAAAATGGCAGAAGGTGTTTGATGCTAATTTCGACAAGCAAATTAACTCCACTTGACATGATAATTAACTGGATCAAGTGTCACACATAAATGAGGTTGACCACCAAGTTTGAGTCCATTTTGAGAAAGTTGCCAATGCAACTTTTGTAAACCCTAGAAATTAGCAGAAATAAACTTGTGTAGATCTAGTTGAGCAAATCACCTCCCCTTGATGCACCACTTGGTGTAGTGGCCTCATTTGGTCATGTGAACATGCCCACAAAAGTTGGGGTCAAGGAGAGAAAGTTGGCAGTACAAACTTGTTCAAATTTGATTCTAGTCAGAGAGGGTTTTGGGGTACTTTGAGCAAGATAACATTCTCTCCAACTTGTTCCATTTGGTCTAGATGAATAATTAGACCATTTGAGCATGTTCACAAGGTTTGAGAACATTTGGACATGTTTGGCAATGTAAAGTTGCTCAAACTTCAAAATGGACAGAAATGGTTTTGGGGAGATTTCATGGGGTTATACTATTCTCCATGACATGATACTTGGCAAGACCATCAAACATGTCATATGTGACATGCTAGAATTTTCTTGGAATTGTTGGGGAATATTTCCTGTAGAAATATTTCAAATCCTTGAAATGGGCAGAAATGGTTTTTGAGGGATTTGACCAATATTTTGAACATGACCATGTGTTGAAACTCTTATATATGGATAATATATGTCCATTGAGTTTCCCTGATTTTTGTCAAATATTTTTGAAACAATAAAATAATTTTTCCCAATTAAAGACCATTTCTGGCCGTAAGAAAAAGCTTTTAAATAAAATAGTAAAATAACTTTTAAAATTTTATTTTTGTGGTTTCTGGGTATCCTATATCTAATAGGAGTCAAACATATTTTTGGAAAGATTTTTACTGCCCTGAATTAAGTACTGCAGTACAAATCTTAATTCAGGGGTTTTTGGAAAACTAATTTTTGAAAATACTTTTTGGCCAAATTATTTTTGTAAGAAAATACTATATTGCTCTATACACATGGCATGATCATTGGTTCAAGAGTTTGGAGCAAGGAGATGAAGTATAGAAGGTGAAGCTATGTTGACTTTTAAGAGCACTAGAAAAACACAGAGAGAAAACCAATTCAAATAAAAAGTCAAATAATGCAAAAGTTTTTGTCAAACCACACTTTATCATGATTTATCATCTTAAGTGTTGTGCCATGAAAATCAGGGTGTGACAGACCTACCCCCTTACAAGAATCTCGTCCCTGAGATTCCCAGACTAGGCGCGGAAAGGAATACGGAAACTTGGATTTGGGGTAGTCTTCACGTCCTCATACTGCTTCTGCTTCCGTTTGTTGCCCCATTGAACCTTGAAGTACTCGATGGCATGGCTCCGTGTTTGTCGTCCTGCTTGATCCAGATTGTAATTGGGATCTCTCGCGTAGGTCATATTGGGCTGGAATATGAGGCCCGGGCCGCCCTCCAGGAGATCCAGGAGGCTAGGAATATCACGGCGGGTAAGGCTTTTAAGATGCAAAGCAAGTATGCGGAGAAGCAATACCTTTTACTAACTCGGGTTCGGAGTTCCCCAGGAGATTTTGCAGATTTTCCACGTAGCGTATCAGATGCTACAGAGTTCTATCAAGCTGAAGGAGGAGGTTCGACGGCAGCGCATCCCGTGTCCTTCACCGATCAGTTGAAGCAGCTGGTGGAGCTGCACAGGGTGGCCGAACTAGCCATGAAGGATTTAACAATCCGGCTATGGCCAGCCGAAGCTATGCCCGGCAGCTTCTTCGGACTTGTGAGGCGGCTAGTGGAAGCCTGTCCGCGGCTCTGTATGTATTGAAGGTGCCTGTATGGCCTTCGCTCGCTGCAAGATGTGGTGGGCGAAGATGAATGCTGTTGAAGTGGCCAGCGGGCCGCCAGAGGGCAAGTAGCACCGCATACCCAAGAAATATTTTGCGGATGTCACAGAAGGGTCTCGACTTGTGGCAGCTCAATGTTTGCAGGACGTTATTTTCCAATGAATACATTCGTGTTGTCCTTTGCGTTGTATTATAAATACAAAGCTTTGTTTTGTAATGTAATTTCGTTATGCTTTAAATTGTTTCCTCCTGTGCGGCCGTGTTACATGCAATCTGAGGGTTGGCCAGTCGCCGGCTTCTACCCCCATGTAATGAGTACGGAAGTGTTCGGGCTGGGTTGTAAACAATTTTGATCCAATTATATGGTCCTTGAAGGAGTTGTTTAGCGCCGCGAACAAGGCAATCAGACTATATGGCTTAAACACCCTCACTTAGCCATAGGAGTTTTATAATTAAGCAAGTGCGTAACCCCTGGTCCAAGCCAGGGTGCTGTCAGCATCTGATCGGGATGTGTCAATCCTTCGCATCACGCAGAAAAAATCTAAAATGATTTTATAACCCTCGAATAGTTGACCGGCTCTCGCTGTATCATGACAGTCAGTTTTCGGCTTTCTCTATTGAGGTGCTCATCCGGTCGAAGCAAGGGCACAATCGCAGTAGTTCTCCCTTTACTATCATAGCCAATAGAGCGGAACATAGGATAGCAAGCACAGGAGCGGGGCAACCCAACTATTGACCAAAGACATGATTTGGAGCCAATGCATATAATTCTAAATTCGGGGTGCCGAACTTACATATAAGAAGTGTTCGGACTTTGCTGCCGTACAAAAGAGTACCGATGCGGCTGATAAGCAGATCAAAATAAAATGAAGTAAGAAGCGAAAACAACAGAAATTGGGCCGCAGATCATTTTTATTATAACTGAATGGATACGCCAAGGCGTATCGTATACAAGTAGTGCGATAAGCACCCTGACTATTTAACATGCCGGGATCGAGAAGGAGTAGTGTGCGGGTCCTAGGAAATAAGTGAAAATACCATCAAGAAGAACGTATGGAGGTTACCCTACGCACCTATGCTGCATTCCCCCTTTGTATGCCGATCCTTCGAAGGGGCTGGTGATCAGGCTCGCGGGAAAAGGAACCTGAAATAGAAAGAGAAAAAAGGTGTGTCAGGGGTCGGTCTAGCCGTACTGTAGATCCCGGGTTAGCTTGTGCCTCCGTCGATGTCCATGGAATTTCGAGTGCGTAATTATGTATGCGTGTTATGAATGCCACTACTTTATTGGGGTTGGGACAGAGGCCAAATTGCTAGTTGAGCCCTTGACAAGCCCTGCTGTCCTGTTACAGTGTAGTTCGGAACTTCTTGATGGTGTCCGGGGACTCGGCAGCCGCACTATGGTGCTGCTTGAGAAGGCAGCACTGTACCTCTGCTGCTAGGGCGGCGGTGTGCTCCTCTGTTCGGAGGGAGCGTTCCGTGTTGCCATAGACTGTTATGACGCCACGTGGGCTGGGCATCTTGAGCTTGAGATAAGCGTAGTGTGGCACCGCGTTGAATCTAGCAAACGTTGTTCGTCCGAGCATTGTGTGGTAGCCGCAGCGGAATGGGACGATGTCGTAGATTAACTCCTCACTTTGGAAATTGCCCGGAGAGCCGAACACCACTTCCAGCGTGATTGAGCCCGTACAACGGGCCTCGACGCCTGGAATGACTCCTTTGAAGGTAGTCTTTGTTGGTTTGATTCGTGAGGGGTCAATGCCCATCTTCCGCACCGTGTCTTGATAGAGCAGGTTAAGGCTGCTACCGCCGTCCATCAGGACTCCTGTTAGGTGGAACCCATCAATAATTGGGTCCAGGACTAGTGCGGCTGAACCGCCATGGTGGATGCTAGTTGGGTGGTCTCATTGATCGAAGGTGATCGGGAATGACAACCACGGATTGAACTTTGGGGCGACTGGCTCTACCGCGTAGACGTCCCTGAGTGCTCGCTTGCACTCCCTTTTGGGGATGTGTGTAGCGTATATCATGTTCACCGTTTTGACCTGAGGGGGAAATTTCTTCTGCCCTCTAGTGTTCGGCTGCCGGGGCTCTTCATCCTCGTCCTCACTTTGTGATCCCTTTTCTTTGTTTTCGGCATTCAACTTGCCAGCCTGCTTGAAAACCCAACAAACCCAGTTTGTATGATTGGCTTGCTTATCCAGGGTGCCGTGTATTTGGCACGGACGGTCGAGTATGCGTTCTAGGCTGGAAGGTCCTTCATTGTTTCTTTTGTAGGGCTTCTTCCGTTGGCCGGACTTGGAGCCACTGAATCCGGCGTTAATTGTGGTGTGATTGGTGTTGTTATCATTGCTTCGGCGTTTGTGCCTATTGCGCCGGAGCTTGCCAGTGCTATTTTTGGCCTCATAGGGTCCTGTCTCGCTGGCGGTGTTGTTACTACGGGCCAGCCAACTGTCCTCTCCCGCGCAAAAGCGGGTCATGAGTGCCGTGAGGGCTTCCATGGACTTCGGCTTTTCTTGGCCGAGGTGGCGTGCTAGCCATTCCTCACGGATGCTGTGTTTGAAGGCTGCTAAGGCCTCGGCGTCCGGACGGTCAACTATCTGGTTCTTTTTGGGTAGGAATCTTGTCCAGAATTTTCGGGCTGATTCTCTTGGTTGTTGAAGTCATCGGCGTCTGGTGGCCGGACATAGGTTCCTTGGAAGTTGTCTAGGAAAGCTTCCTCCAAGTCCTCCCAGCTGCCGATAAAATTTTCAGGCAGGCTGTTAAGCCAGTGCCGAGCTAGCCCTTTGAGCTTTAGTGGGAGGTATTTAATGGCGTGGAGATCATCTCCTCTAGCCATGTGGATGTGGAGGATAAAGTCCTCGATCCATACTATGGGATCGGTTGTGTCGTCGTATAATTCCATATTGACGGGCTTGAACCCCTCGGGGAATTCGTGGTCCAGTACTTCATTTGTAAAGCAGAGAGGGTGTCCGACACCTCTATATCGGGCTGCGTCATGGCGTAGTTCCAATGGAGTCTGTCTGTGGTGTTCGGAGCGGGCGTGGTTAGTTTTATCACGTCCATTTAAGTAGCCCTCCTCTTGCCTCAAGGCATATCCTCGCGATCCGTAGATCGATCTTGTGTGTCATGTTCTATCGTCTAGGATTTGACGGAGGTCATATGTGTGACCCCGAACTCTTCCATCTCTATTTTTGCGAGGCGGTGGGGCAGGCTGCTTTTCGGCCTGAGTTGCCACTTTGTCCCAGCCGTGGAGTGGCCGGTCGGCCGTCCTGTCTCGACCACGCAGTGGTCGTTCCGCATTACGCGAGGGAGGTGTGTGTTCCGATGACTTCTCATCAAATTGAGGTAGCAGTCTGCGTTTTGGGTAGCTCTTGGCTGGGCGCTTGAGGATGTATTCTTCAGCTGTTAGGACGTCGGTCAATCTGTCGACGAGCAGGTCTTGTTCAACTTGAAGCTGGTGCTATTTATTTTTCAGGCTCCTTGCTGTGGCTATGAGCTGGAGTTTAAAATGCTACTGCTCCAGAGGGTCCTCTGGCACGATGAAGTCTTCGTTGTTGAGGCTTGTCTCCTCTTCAGAGGGGTCGATGGTAAATATCGTCCTCCGAGTTATCTTCTATGGCCTGTTCATCGGGGTTGTCTTATGTGTTGTCATGTTCCTCCTGTTCGGATGCAGCGCCGATAGGGTCTTCATTGTTTTCGGTGTCGCCCAGAGTACTATTTTCTCCGATGTCAGTGTTGCCATCCTTTGAGCGACGAGTCTTAGAACGGCATTTGGGGCGCCGGTGCTTGGACTGCGTCTCAGAGGGTTTGTTCTATCACGGCTCTTCTTTGTCGTCGCTAGATCCTTTAGGTGTATCAAGCATGTACAAATCATATGAAGAGGTGGCCGTCCAACGCCCAGTGAATGGCGGGTCTTGGCCTTGCTCCCTGTCGGCATCATCGTCCATAATGTCGATGTCTTTGGAGCCATAGTCAAGCACGTCGGTTAAGTCATCGACGGTGGCTATGAAGTGGGTGGCTGGTGGGAAGTAAAATTCCTCGTCGTCCGCCTCTAGCTCGAACCGAACAATCACAGTAGTTCTCCCTTTACTATCCTAGCTGATATAGAGCATAACATAGGATAGCAAGCATAGGAGCGGGGCAACCCAACTATTGACCAAAGACATGATTCAGAGCCAATGCATATAATTCTAAATTCGGGGTGCCGGACTTACATATAAGAAGTGTTCGGACTTTGCTGCCATATTGCGGGGTGATAAGCAGCCCCTGGCGAATATGAGACGTACAAAAGAGTACCGATGCGGCTGATAAGCAGATCAAATTAAAATGAAGTAAGAAGTGAAAACCACAGAAATTGGGCCGCAGATCATTCTTATTATAACTGAATGGATACGCCAAGGCATATCATATACAAATAGTGCGATAAGCACCTGGACTATTTAACATGCCGGGATCAAGAAGGTGCAGCGTGCGGGTCCTGGGGAATAAGTGAAAATACCATCAAGAACAACATATGGAGGTTACCCTACGCACCTATGCTGCATTCCCCCTTTGTATGCCAATCCTTCGAAGGGGCTGGTGATCAGGCTCGCGAGAAAAGGAACCTGAAATAGAAAGAGAAAAAAGGTGTGTCCGGGGTCGGTGTAGCCGAACTGTAGATCCCGGGTTAGCTTGTGCCTCCGTCAATGTCCATGGAATTTCGAGTGTGTAATTATGTACGCGTGGTACGAATGCCACTACTTTATTGGGGCTGGGACGGAGGCCAAATTGCTAGTCGAGCTCTTGACAAGCCTTGCTGTCCTGTTGCAGTGTAGTTCGGAACTTCTTGATGGCGTCCGGGGGCTCGGCAGCCGCACTATGGTGCTCCTTGACAAGGCCAGTCTGTACCTCTGCTGCTAGGGTGGAGGTGTGCTCCTCTATTCGGAGGGAGCGTTCGGTGTTGCCATTGCCTGTTATGACGCCGCGTGGGCCGGGCATCTTGAGCTTGAGATAAGCGTAGTGTGGCACTGTGTTGAGTCTACCAAACGTTGTTCATCCGAGCAGTCCGGGGTAGCCACTGCGGAATGAGATGATGTCGAAGATTAACTCCTCGCTTCGGAAATTGTTCGGAGAGCCGAAGACCACTTCCGCCGGGGCTCTTCATCCTCGTCCTCACTTTGTGATCCCATTTCTTTGTTTTCGGCATTCAACTTGCCAGCCTGTTTGAAAACCCAACAATCCGTGTTGGTATGATTGGCTTGCTTATCCGGGGTGCCTTGTATTTGGCACGGATGGTCGAGTATGCGGTCTAGGCTGGAAGGTGCTTCATTGTTTCTTTTGTAGGGATTCTTCCGTTGGCTGGACTTGGAGCCACTGAATCCGGCGTTAACTGTGGTGTCATCGGTGTTTTTATCGTTGCTTCGGCGGTTGTGCCTATTGCACCGGAGCTTGACAGTGCTATTGTTGGCCTGATAGGGGCCTGTCTCGCAGGCGGTGTTGTTACTACGGGCCAGCCAACTGTCCTCTCCTGTGCAAAAGCGGGTCATGAGTGGCATGAGGGCTGGCATGGACTTCGGCTTTCCTTGGCCGAGGTGGCGTGCTAGCCATTCGTCACGGATGCTGTGTTTGAAGGCTGCTAAGGCCTCGGCGTCCAGACAGTCAACTATCTAGTTCTTTTTGGTCAGGAAACTTGTCGAGAATTTTCGGGCTGATTCTCTAGGTTGTTAAACTATATGGCTTAAGTCATCGGTGTCTGGTGGCCGGACATAGGTTCCTTAGAAGTTGTCTAGGAAAGCTTCCTCCAAGTCCTCCCAGCTGCTGATAGAATTTTTAGGCAGGCTGTTAAGACAGTGCGGAGCTGGCCCTTTGAGCTTTAGTGGGAGGTATTTAATGGCGTGGAGATCATCTCCTCTAGCCATGTGGATGTGGAGGATAAAGTCCTCGATCCATACTGCAGGATCGGTTGTGCCGTCGTATGATTCCATATTGACGGGCTTGAACCCCTCGGGGAATTCGTGGTCCAGTACTTCATCTGTAAAGCAGAGAGGGTGTGCGGCGCCTCTATATCGGGCTGCGTCGTTGTAACACTCCAAATTTTTTGATTTGGTTTTATCAAATTCTTTATTTAATTGGAAGGAGGTTATTTAATTTTTTTAAAAGACTCTCCTTCTAAAAAAAATTCATTTGTGACAAGTATTTTTTTTGGGTTCTTCCCAATCTTGATCTTTGGTCTTAAGGGTTTTTCATCTTGTGTGGGCTAAACACATATAATTTTGGAAGGTTTTTACAATTCCTTTTTATTAAAAAGAATCCCTATAAATTATGGATTTATTCTTCCCCATTCAAAAATTTCTCTCTTGCCATGGCCTATGTAGAAAATCTTCTTCCAAAACCCACCTCCCTACTTTGGGTCAAGTCAAGCATCAAGTCCAGCAAGGTTCAACTTCTCCTATATTTTTATTTCTATTTTTTTAACCTCAAAATCATTTTCTGTCATTTATTTGGACTTTGGTGGTTTACAAAGGAACTACCTGATTTCCTTTGAGTCTTGGTCCCAAATAAACTCCTCTAGCTAGTCCTTAGTACCCTCAACCTAGATCCATCAAGATTTGCTGGTCCATAGTTCAAATTTTTCAAAATTTACTTGCTGCAAGTTTGGACCAGATTTGCCATTATTGGTGAAATTCATTCTTTTTCTTTTCCTAAAATTCTGAGATAATTCATGCAGTCTCCAGATGCATCAAGAGATCACCTCACCAAGTCTCAGCTCAAGAAAAATTTTCCACGTGCTCAAGACATTTCGTCGAATAGCTCGTGTGCACTGTTTCTGTTCAAATTCAAAGTTCACTGTTTCAGTTTCAGTCGTTAGTGTCGTTTTCTTCAGAGCCTCACGTCGATCTCGCCAGTAACTGCAGTGGAGCCATGCTCCCTGTTCCTCCTTCTTATCCATCGCACCGCACGGTCGTCTGGACGGGTGCGAGCGTCGGCGGTGAGCTGGCAGGAGTACATCGCCCCCGTGAGCGGCGACAACAACGTTCGCTGCGGCCGCCAGAGAGGCTTAGCGTGGAACGACGCCGACCAGCACCGCCCACACCACCAGGAGCCTCCGTGTCACACCCTGATTTTCATGCCACAACACTTAAGCTAATAAATCATGATAAAATATGGTTTGACAAAAACTTTTGAGTGTTTTGGACCTTGCCTTGATTTGATTTTGTCTGTTGTTTGCAAGTGCTCTAAAAATCAAATAAATCCTAAAACTCCTATACTTCATCTCCTTGCTCCAAACTCTTGAACCAATGATCATGCCATGTGTATAGGACATAAAAATAATTTCTTACAAAAATAATTTGGCCAAATTGTATTTTCAAAAATTAGTTTTTCAAAAACCCCTGGATTGAGGTTTGCACTGCAAGTACTTAATTAAGGGCAGTAAAAATCTTTCCAAAAATGTATTTGACTCCTATTAGATATAGGATACCCAGAAACCACAAAAATATAATTTTAAAAGTTATTGTCCTATTTTATTTAAAGGCTTTTCTTAAGGCCAGAAATGGTCTTTAATAGGATAAAATTATTTTAAAGCTTTAGAAATATTTGAGAAAAATCAGGGAAACTCAGTGGACATATATTTTCCATATATATGAGTTTAAACACATGGTCATGATCAAAATATTGGAAAAAACTTCCGAGAACCATTTCTGCCCATTTCAAGGATTTGAAATATTTCTACAGGAAATATTTCCATAAAAATCCAAGAAAATTCTAGCATGTCACATATGACATTTTTGATGATCTTGCCAAGTGTCATGTCATGGAGAACAGTATAACCCCATGAAACCCTCTCAATACCACTTCTGTCCTTTTTCAAGTTTGAACAGCTTTGCACTGTCAAACATGTCCAAATGCTCTCAAACTTGGTACACATTCTCAAATAGTATAATAATGCATCTAGACCAAATGGCACAAGTTGGAGAGAATTTTATCTTGATGAAAGTACCCCAAAACCCTCTCTGACCAGAATCAAATTTGGACAAGTTTGTACTGCCAACTTTTTCTCCTTGACCCCAACTTTTGTGAGCATGTTCACATGACCAAATGAGGCCACTACACCAAGTGGTGCATCAAGGAGAAATGATTTTCTCAACTAGATCTACAGAAGTCCATTTCTGCTAATTTCTAGGGTTTACAAAAGTTACATTGTGAACTTTGCCCAAATAAGCTCAAAATGGGTGTAAGGCCCTAATTATATGTGAAATTTTACTCTGTGGAGTCTCCTGCCAAATGGAGTTCATTTGCTTAACCAAACAAGCATCAAACACCTTCTGCCATTTTACTAAAATCCCTGTTTTGACCTCTTCCACTCTTCTCCATGGCCTCCACTTTTTACCACTGCCCCTCCTAGACCTCTTCTACCTCCAGTAGCAATGGCTGCATCTCAGATCAATAATTGAGGGGTGAAACCACCTCTTTTACCTCTCTCAACAGCCCTTGCACCCCTCTTCCTCACCTCCCTCTTCACTCCAGTGGCCACCCAAGGCATCCAAGGATTTCCCCACATTCTTTACTCCTCCCTAGAGCTACCAGACATGCTTTGCCGTGCCCACTTTGCAAAAAAATGGCATGCCGGCCATTTGCATGCTATGGAGCACGCTACAGTGCACTCCCGCACTGTAGCCGCCCCCTGCCAACCGCCTCCGGCCACCTCGGGCCTCCCCAGGGTGTCTCACGAGGCCGCCTCGGCGTCTGGGACACGGCAAGCTGCCGACCCCCTCCTAAACCTCTCCCCTCTCACCTCCATGGAGCTCGCCTGAGTGCGCCTTAGGCCGCGTCCACGGTGCACCACGGCGCCTCTATTTAGAGGCCCTCCCGAGCTCTCCTACGACTTCATCCCGCTCTCCCTCTTCCCTAGCAATCTCCTAGACAACATCCCTCTCCCCCTAGTGCTCTCCTGCCCTCTCCATGGCCGGAGTGCCGCCGCCGACCGCCGCTCGGATTCGGGCACCACGGCCCCTCTCTCTTCTCCCTACCCACTCCAGTACTCCCTCACCACCACCACCAAGCCCCCATCGCCTCCATTCTTCCCCGGGACGCCCCTCCGCTCGAAGCTGGCAATGGCCGATGCCATCCTCCGCCGTGGGCGAAGGACCGCTCCCCTCCGAGGAAGTTGGCACCCATAGTGTGGCATCCCGGATGCGGCTCGTCTCCCCGAGCACGTCGGTGGCCGGATCACTGGAAACGATGGCAGGTAGGGCCGGCAGTCGCTGTCGACGTCCCTCTGCCTCGCCTCCTCTGCTTCAGGCAGGAGGTTGAGGACGACGCCGGGTCAGCTCGCTGGCCTCGCCTGTCGGCGGCAGCGGAAACCGAGCCGGCCCCGCAGGTCGGGTTAAGTGGAAGCGGGACCAGGGAAGCCACTTGCCCCGCAGGGACGCGTACTGGGCTAGTACGCCTTTGGCGTGGCCCTTCTTAGCCGCGTGGCCGTGCAGCCGGGCCGGCCCAGTGCGCTGCGGCGCTATGCTCCGCTCGGTGCACGGTATAGGTATAACCCCCACTTCCTTTGTCTTTTTCTTTTTCCAGAAAATTGTAAAATCTCCCAAATATTCATATTAACTCCAAATCCAGTGAAACCAACTCCTAGATGCTTCTAAAATCATTTTTCAAAAATATGTTTCTCTACACTTCTTGCAAATCCATAAACCCATTGATCCCATCATATCAAAATGTTTAGAAATATCTATTGATCCAATTCCAATCAAATCACTTTGGTCATTCCTCACATGACCAGAGGTATCCTAGAAAAGTCAAATCAATATTTTTAGAGCACTTTCATTTCCTGCCTTGTTGTGTTGCTTATTATGGTTGCTTTCGACGATAGTTGACGAAGTAGACGAAATGCTTGGAGTTGGACCAGAGATATTTGAAGACCTCGAAGACTTTGTTAAAACAGGCAAGCAGCCGTTTGACCATGATGAACCATTTTTTTCATCATAATAGCATTTTCGTTGTTTCATCGAGTGCATGATATATTTTGAATGGCAATCTTGCTAGGCTTGCCTCCGTTGCATACTCCATTGATACTTGCATTGTTCATGACTCTACCCTTGCTTAGAGTTGTGTTGGTGGGTTGTATAAATATGCTATAGTAAATGGCTACGCAAAGTGGGTCAGGGTTATGCATGGAAAGAAACAAGTGTGGTTTGACATACTTGCAAATAGCCCAGTGGGTGCCACTAATGCCCCTGGGAGATGATGATGAACTAGGTCACTACTTGGTGGGGAAGTAGTGTACCGAGGCTCGATAAAAGTGTTGTTTACAGAGACGGATTAGATTTAAGATTTGTCGACTATCCCAACCTTACATGCGCGACCACTCTACCCTTATATGGGAAAGGGCATTATTGATTACCTAGGCCGATACTAGCTTGGAGCCTGCATTACTAGTGACGGGGGAGAGTTGGTGCTCTCTCTCGGGACGGGGTCGTGCCAGGTAGGGCGGCCAAGACCATTTTTATGGGGCACCGGACACACCGTTGGTACCCCGTTCCAGTTGTATGTGACAAATATGGGAGCGAGGCTCCACAATTTTAAGTTGTGAAATGTTGGGCACGGGGGTTACTACCAATCGAGTGGACTCCATGTTAGTGTCGTCTAGGGAAAGATAGTGATCGGGTGCTTACCCCGGGTACTTGAGGTACCGCGGGTCGTGGATGACACGAAAGTTCCCCGGATCTTGTGGGTAAAGTGTGCAACCTCTGCAAAGTGTAAAACTATTCGAATAGCCGTGTCCACGGTCAAGGACAGTTGGGTGGTGCTGCTTAGACTATGTCCATATGTTTCTGACAAACAACACGGTTTGGTAAATCTATTGACGTGATTCGTGAGGAAGTCACGATGAGCTTGACCATGAGTTGTTCATAACTCTCTCTCGATGTTGATGTCTGTAACCTCCTGATACTTGTTGCAGACGCATTCATATCCTTGATAAATGTTGATCATACTTGCATGAGAAAAACAAGTTTTCTGCAAATGCCAAATTAGCAGTAGTGCCTTGCATAATTATTCTGTTATCACCCTTGGGATGCTTGCGAGTACATTCAAAGTACTCATTGGCTTGCCACTGGTTATTTTATTGGCCAGGCATGAAAGAACAGGATATAATGAAGAGTACCTTGGTGACGAACATGCGAGCTAGGATGCTTCGCAGTCAGAATGCCTGTAGGGTTAAGGCAGATGGCATGGGTCCAAGTTATCGACGAATATTTCCGCTGCGATGTTACACTCAAGACTCAACCATAATGGTCCTACTTGTGTAATATGGTATGTATGTATGTAAGACTCTTGTTATTCAGCTTCTGTGTGTTCAGTGAGCATTGATCTCTGGGATCACTGTACACGTGCATTCGATGATCACGACTTATGAGTCGGGGTCCCCACACTCCGCGTGGTCGTCCTCTTCTCTGTGCGCGCTGCAGAACCGTCGCTGTGGCCTGAGAGGCTCAGAGCGCGCTCTCTGCCGCCGACGAGCCCGTGAACTCCATTCCGTCGAAACCACGGGAGCAGGCCAAATCCGACCAGGTTAGCCGTTGAATGGGGCCAGTGGACCAATCTGTAGCTGCCCAATCACCTAACCTACAGCCCGACCACTGCCTCGCCGTAATTGCTCGCCGGAGAAATCCCATTCTCGGCAACCGCCTCGGGCCGGCTATAAATAGAGGCCCCGAGCTCGTTCTTGACCCAGCACCTCCCATCCTCGCCTCAGAACCTCACCACGCTCATCAGAAGGCCTTGGGAGAGCCTTCTTCCCCGACTCTGCCCGCCCCGATCCGCTTCGGGCTCCGGCAAGATTCTCTCTGGTGAGAGCACCCCTGCCCCCCAAACTGTGCCCGTAGCCTCCTAGTGCACCCGTTTGCCTGACCCGCGCTTGAATTTGGAGTTTGCAGCCCCCTTCGGAGAAAATCATCCTCGACCGAACCACCGTCCACCGGAGTAGAGGCCGCTGTCGACGTGGTGCTCGCCGACGACCAACTCCACCACCCAGAGATGCGGGAGAACTCCGTGAGTCCGTAGGTACCTTCCACTCCCTCTACCTCGCCGTGGATGGGACGCCGGCGACCACCGCGAGCCTCGGGCGCCGGTGGGACTCTGTTCTGAATTTCAAACCTGACGGGTGGGACCCCCTCATCAGCCTCTCCTCTTTTATTCGAAATGTTTTCTGAAAGCACCTTTGGGCAAAGTACCTTTTGCCTTTGGGTCGGCGTATCTCTAACAGAAACTTTTTTTGTTTTTCTAAACTAGCCCCTGGAAAGTTTTTGTTTCATCACAGATCAGTCCCTGGACTAAAACCTTTATAACTTTTAAACCAAAGATGATTTTGAGCTAATTCTTTTTCTGTCATCTTTATTTTTATATCTAGTTTTTATCATATTTATTTGAAAAATATTTGGAACAATTTTTATGCACGCATGGTATTTACGTTAGTATCCGATTTCTTTTATAATGTAGATAATGAAGGAGGTGACGGAGCCGCAAACTTCGCCGAGCTAGACTCCGACTACTCCGAACCAGGCAAGCATGTTTGAACCTTTGATATGATGAGTGTTTTTCATGTTTGCTTGAGTGGTTTCCGCATGGGCATGTTTATATGAGCATTTGTGAAGGTTATATTCATGCAAAGTAAGCTGCGAGTGAGCTTCGATATTGATGCGTTCTCATGATGGTGATATAACCTGATCATGTGGTGGCATGATAGGTCGCGAGCTGGTATTGTTGAAGCATGCCAATTTTATATCAACTATTTAACTCCAGTATTAACGTGGATCAAGTCTTGTTCCCGTTCGTCCCCTTCTATGCTACCACATGTTTTCTACAAAGAATACGGTTTAGTAAGTTCAAACCTCTTTCCTTGTACACACCAAATAGAGGGGCCGTGATGAGGGTTCCATGGCCCTGGATTAAAACCCATCATCCGGTCAGGGGGCATGGGTGTTTCCGGTTGGGACCGAGAGGGGGCACCCCTTAGAGCGCGCGATATAAATTTGATCGCATGCTATTCGAGGTTGTAGCGTCCCCGTCTTAGAGTTTTTCTTGAACGTTGCCTAGGGTGATTCCTGGCAGCGGAATGTGGAATGGGTGTATACCAGTTAGACGTGTTTCTTCTAAAATACCATAAACGGAACTAGTCCTTTGTGACTACTGAAATCCGTTGGCTATGGGTAAAGAGTACAAACTCTGTAGAGTCAAAACCATTGGAGTAACCATGTCCATGATCAAGGACTTTGATCAACATATCAGTGTCGGTCTCAGTGTTAGTCTCAGTGACAGTCTCCGGAGAATTAACATGAAACTAAGAGTGGTAAACCCGGCTGAATGTTATTCCTGTGGATGGACTAACCGGTTTATTATTATGTACTGAGTATTCCTTGGGATGATTTACCTTCATGAACTACTTGAATTCGAATGATGAAATATAAGCCCTTTATGTGATGTCGCTCAGATGTCCGACTGTGGCATTCTTGTTACTTACTTTTGGATATAAGCCCTTTATGTGATGTCGCCCAGACGTCCGACTGTGGCATTCTTGTTACTTACTTTTGGATATAAGCCCTTTATGTGATGTCGCCCAGACGTCCGACTGTGGCATTCTTGTTACTTTCTTTTGGATATAGGCAGTTTATGTGATGTCACCCAGACGTCCGACTACGGCATTCTTGTTATTCACTTTCGAATATAAGTCCTTTATGTGATGTCGCTCAGACGTCCGACTGTGGCATTCTTGTTATTTACTTTTGATATAAGCCCTTTATGTGATGTCGCTCAGACGTCCGACTGTGGCATTCTTGTTATTTACTTTTGATATAAGCCCTTTATGTGATGTCGCTCAAATGTCCGACTGTGGCATCCTGTTATTTACTTTCGTTATGAGCCCTTTTCGAGATGTCGCTTAGACGTCCGACTGTGGCACATACTGCCATTTACGTTTCAATATAAGCCCTTTATGTGGTGTCGCCCTGACGCCCGACTGCGGCATGTTTATTTATTTTTCCTTTCGAGGCGTCGCCTTAGACACCCGATCGGTCTTCACCTATTTTATTGGGATTTCGGGAGGACTACCGCCTGACTCCCTTTCATTTATCGTGCAATGCAAATTTATTACCTGAGTGTGCATTACTAATCTGCTCATGTGCATCATGTTTGCATTTGTTATATCTTATGTCCAAACTGTCTTGCGAGTACATTCAAAGTACTCACTTGGCTTGTTGATTTGGCCAGATGTTGACAAAGGCGATCTTATGGATGAAGAGTACGATAGCGAGTCCGACGCCTAGAGGAGACCCAGCCAGTCCCGTGCGATCCTGGAGTTGGTCACTTGTATTATATACACTTCCGCTACCCTAATAAAATCATCAATCCTCACTCCAGCGCTTGAGGAGCTGTAAGATTTTGGAGTCATGTCACCCACCTCACTGTGACATATCCACCACCACTTTTATTACAAGTCAGTAGTTATGCCTCCATACCCTTTGTGTCATATCCGCTTTTATGTATAATATCGGCGTGCTTGTAATAAAATTGTTGAGCAGCCTCAGCTCAACCTTGTATAATATTTAGTACTTCTGGATTTCTGTATCAAGGATTTGTCTACCAGTAAGGAGGATTCTTCTATACTGGTCTGATAAAATGATCGGTTTTTCAATAAATGTTTTATTGGAAAACCGGTCCTGACAGTCGTGGCGTAGTTCTGATGGAGTCCGTCTGCGGTGTTCGTCCTGGGCGTGGTTAGACTTATCACGTCCATATAAGTAGCCCTCCTCTTTCCTTGAGGCACGTCCTCGCGATCCGTAGATCGATCTTGTGTGTCATGTTCTATCGCCTAGGATTTGACGAAGGTCGTATGTGTGACCCCGAACTCTTCCATCTCTATTTTGCGAGGCGGTGGGGCAGGCTGCTTTTCGGCCTGAGTTGCCGCTTTGTTCCGGCCGCAGGGTGGCCGATCGGCCGTCCTGTCTGGACCACGCGGTGGTCGTTCCGCATTACGCGAGGGAGGTGTGTGTTCCGACGCCTTCTCATCAAATTGAGGTAGCAGTCTGCGTTTCGGGTAGCTCTTGGCTGGGCGCTTGAGGCTGTATTGTTCGGCTGTCAGGACGTCGGTCCATCTGTCGACGAGCAGGTCTTGTTCAGCTTGAAGCTGGTGCCATTTCTTTTTAGGCTCCTTGCTGTGGCTATGAGCTGGAGTTTAAAACGCTCCTTCTCCAGAGGGTCATCTGGCACGATGAAGTCTTCGTTGCCAAGGCTTGTCTCCTCTTCGGAGGGTGGATGGTAACCATCGTCCTCCGAGTTATCTTCTATGGCCTATTCATCGGGGTTGTCTTGTGTGTTGTCATGTTCCTCCTGTTCGGATGCAGCGCCGACAGGGTCTTCATTGTTTTCGGCATCACCCAGAGTACTATTTTCTCCGATGTCAGTGTTGCCATCCTTTGAGCGACGAGGCTTAGAACGGCGTTTGGGGTGCCGGCACTTGGACTATTTCTCAGAGGGTTTGTTCTTACTCAGCTCTTCTTTGTCGTCGCCAGATCCTTTAGGTGTCTCAACCATGTACACATCGTATGAAGAGGTGGCCGTCCAACGCCCAGTGAATGGCGGGTCTTGGCCTTGCTCCCTGTCGGCATCGTCGTCCATACCGTCGATGTCTTTGGAGCCATAGTCAAGCACGTCGGTTAAGTCATCGACGGTGGCTATGAAGTGGGTGGCGGGCGGGAAGCAAAATTCCTCGTCGTCCACCTCTAGCTCGAACCGAACATAGTTCGGTTGTGAGTCTTCCTCCAAGGACAAGTTCTTCAAATAATTTAGTATGTCGCCCAAAGGCGAATGCTAGAAGATGTCTGCGGCGCTAAATTCAAAAATCGAAACCGATCTAGCTTGGTGTCCGCAGGCGCACTTAATCCGGAACGTGTAGCTGGAGACCAGTCCGGAGTTCCGTCGATGCAAGCATTGTAGGATGTCGAGTCCATGTGCGGCTCCAACGTTGCAGACTTTATGGCCTCGGAGTGGATAATCTACTTCGACACTTAGGCCGTTGCAGCAGCAGGATCCATCTCCTGGGTGTGCTCCGATGACAGATTTAAGTCATGTTCATGGGAGAGAAGGCGAGCGATCGTCGCTGACTCAAATCCATCGAAGATCAAGTCTCCACGGATATCCGTGATGCAATTCAAGCTTCCAAATCTGACCTGATGGCCAGGGGCGTAGCTATCGGCATGCTCCAGACAGCCAAAAGAGTTGGCCCGCGGTACGAAGCCGCCGAATAGAAAGATTTGTCCAGGGAGGAAGGTTTCTCCCTGGATGGCGTCATTACTGACGATTGATGTCTACTACACAACCTTCTTCTTGTATACGTTGTTGGGCCTCGGAGTGCAGAGGTTTGTAGGACAGTAGCAAATTTCCGTCAAGTGGATGACCTAAGGTTTATCAATCCGTAGGACGCGTAGGATGAAGATGGTGTCTCTCAAGCAACCCTGCAACCAAATAACAAAGAGTCTCTTGTGTCCCCAACACACCCAATACAATGGTAAATTGTATAGGTGCACTAGTTCGGCGAAGAGATGGTGATACAAGTGGTATATGGATAGTAGATAAAGATTTTTGTAATCTGAAAATATAAAAACAGCAAGGTAACTAATGATAAAAGTGAGCGCAAATGGTATTGCAATGCTAGGAAACAAGGCCTAGGGTTCATACTTTCGCTAGTGTAAGTTCCCTCAACAATGATAACATAATTGTATCACATAACTATCCCTAAACATGCAACAAAGAGTCACTCCAAAGTCACTAATAGCGGAGAACAAACAAAGAGATTATGGTAGGGTACGAAACCACCTGAAAGTTATTCTTTCCAATCAATCCGTTGGGCTATTCCTATAAGTGTTACAAACAGCCCTAGAGTTCGTACTAGAATAACACCTTAAGACACAAATCAACCAAAACCCTAATGTCACCTAGATACTCCAATGTCACCTCAAGTATCTGTGGGTATGATTATACGATATGCGTCACACAATCTCAGATTCTTCTATTCAACCAACACAAAGGACCTCAAAGAGTGCCCCAAAGTTCTATCGGAGAATCATGACGAAAACGTGTGCCAACCCCTATGCATAGGTTCATGGGAGGAACCCGCAAGTTGATCACCAAAACATACATCAAGTGAATCACGTGGTATCCCATTGTCACCACAGATACGCATGGCAAGACATACATCAAGTGTTCTCAAATCTTTAAAGACTCAATCCGATAAGATTACTTCAAAGGGAAAACTCAATTCATTACAAGAGAGTAGTGGGGGAGGAAAAACATAAGATCCAACTATAATAGCAAAGCTCGCGATACATCAAGATCGTGCCAAATCAATAACACGAGAGAGAGATCAAATACATAGCTACTGGTACATACCCTCAGCCCCGAGGGAGAACTACTCCCTCCTCGGCATGGAGAGCACCAGGATGATGAAGATGGCCAACGGAGAGGGATTGCCCCCTCCGGAAGGGTGCCGGAACAGGTCTAGATTGGTTTTCGGTGGCTACGGAGGCTTCTGACAACGGAACTCCCGATCTATTCTGCTCCCGGATGTTTTTAGGATATATGGAGATATATAGGCGGAAGAAGTACGTCAGGGGAGCCACGAGGGGCCCACAAGGGTGGAGGGCGCGCCCTAGTGGGGTGGGCGCGCCCCCCTACCTTGTGGCCTCCTTGAAGCTTCCCTTACACGCACTTCAAGTCTTCTGGGCTTCTTTCCTTCCGAAAATGGGTTCCGTGAAGTTTCAGGTCAATTGGACTCCGTTTGGTTTTCCTTTTCTTCGAAACCCTAAAACAAGGTAAAAACAGAAACTGGCACTGGGCTTTGGGTTAATAGGTTAGTCCCAAAAATGATATAAATGTGTATAATAAAGCCCATAAACATCCAAAACAGATAATATAATAGCATGGAACAATAAAAAATTATGGATACGTTGGAGACTTATCAGCATCCCCAAGCTTAATTCTTGCTCGTCCTCAAGTAGGTAAATGATAAAAACAGAATTTTTGATGTGGAATGCTACTTGGCATAATTTCAATGTAATTCTTCTTAATTGTGGCATGAATTTCAGATCCGAAAGATTCAAGACAAAAGTTCATTTTGACATAAAAATAATAATACTTCAAGCATACTAACTAAGCAATCATGTCTTCTCAAAATAACATGGCCAAAGAAAGCTATCCCTACAAAATCATATAGTCTGGCTATGCTCCATCTTCACCACACGAAATATTTAAATCATGCACAACCCCGATGACAAGCCAAGCAATTGTTTCATACTTTTGATGTTCTCAAACTTTTTCAATCTTCACGCAATATATGAGCGTGAGCCATGGACATAGCACTATAGGTGGAATAGAATGGTGGTTGTGGAGAAGACAAAAAGGAGAAGATAGTCTCACATCAACTAGGCGTATCAACGAGCTATGGAGATGCCCATCAATAGATATCAATGTGAGTGTGTAGGGCTTGCCATGCAACAGATGCACTAGAGCTATAAGTGTATGAAAGCTCAAAAAGAAACTAAGTGGGTGTGCATCCTACTTGCTTGCTCACAAAGACCTAGGGCATTTTGAGGAATCCCATCATTAGAATATACAAGCCAAGTTCTATAATGAAAGATTCCCACTAGTATATGAAAGTGATAACATAGGAGACTCTCTATTATGAAGATCATGGTGCTACTTTGAAGCACAAGTGTGGTAAAAGGATAGTAGCATTGTCCCTTCTCTCTTTTTCTCTCATTTTTTTATTTTTTTATTTGGGCCTTTTTCTTTTTTTATATGGCCTCTTTTCTCTTTTTTTTATTTGGGCTTCTTTGGCCTCTTTTATTTATTTATTTTCGTCCGGAGTCTCATCCCGACTTGTGGGGGAATCATAGTCTCCATCATCCTTCACTCACTGGGACAATGCTCTAATAATGATGATCATCACACTTTTATTTACTTACAACTCAAGAATTACAACTCGATACTTAGAACAAGATATGACTCTATATGAATGCCTCCGGCGGTGTACCGGGATGTGCAATGACTCATGAGTGACATGTACGAAAGAATTATGAACGGTGGCTTTACCACAAATACAATGTCAACTGCATGATCATGCAAAGCAATATGACAATGATGGAGCATGTCATAATAAATGGAACGGTGGAAGGTTGCATGGAAATATATCTCGGAATGGCTATGGAAATGCCATGATAGGTAGGTATGGTGGCTGTTTTGTGGAAGGTATATGGTGGGTTTAAGGTACCGGCGAAAGTTGCGCGGTACTAGAGAGGCTAGCAATGGTGGAAGGGTGAGAGTGCATATAATCCATGGACTCAACATTAGTCATAAAGAACTCACATACTTATTGCAAAAATCTATTAGTTATTGAAACAAAGTACTACGCGCATGCTCCTAGGGGGATAGATTGGTAGGAAAAGACCATCGCTCGTCCCCGACCGCCACTCATAAGGAAGAAAAGCGATAAATAAATCATGCTCCGACTTCATCACATAACGGTTCACCATACGTGCATGCTACGGGAATCACAAACTTCAACACCAGTATTTCTCATATTCACAACTACTCAACTAGCATGACTCTAATATCACCATCTCCATATCTCAAAACAATTATCAAGTATCAAACTTCTCATAGTATTCAACACACTCATAAGAGAATTTTATTATTCTTCTTGTATACCTAGCATATTAGGATTATTTAAGCAAATTACCATGCTATTTAAGAATCTCACAATAATCTAAGTGAAGCATGAGAGATCAATAGTTTCTATAAAACAAATCTACCACCGTGCTCTAAAAGATATAAGTGAAGCACTAGAGCAAATGACAAACTACTCCGAAAGATATAAGTGAAGATCAATGAGTAGTCAAATAATTATGCAACTATGTGAAGACTCACTAACCTTTAAGAATTTCAGATCTTGGCATTTTATTCAAACAGAAATAAAAACTAAATAAAATAAAATGACGCTCCAAGCAAAGCACATATCATGTGGTGAATAAAAATATAGCTCCAAGTAAAGTTACCGATGAACGAAGACGAAAGAGGGGATGCCTTCCGGAGCATCCCCAAGCTTAGGCTCTTAGCTATCCTTGAATATTACCTTTGGGTGCCTTGGGCATCCCCAAGCTTAGGCTCTTGCCACTCCTTATTCCATATTCCATCGAATCTTTACCCAAAACATGAAAACTTCACAACACAAAACTTAAAGTAGAAAACTCGTATGCTCCGTTAGCGAAAGAAAACAAAACACCATTTCAAGGTACTGTAATGAACTCATTATTTATTTATATTGGTGTTAAACCTACTGTATTCCAACTTCTCTATGGTTCATAAACTCTTTTACTAGCCATAGATTCATCAAAATAAGCAAACAACACACGAAAAACAGAATCTGTCAAAAACAGAACAGTCTTTAGTAATCTGTAACTAACGCAAACTTATGGAACCCCAAAAATTCTAAAATAAATTGCTCGACGTGACGAATTTATCTATTAATCATATTCAAAAATAATTAACAAAATATCGCTCTCCAATAAAAAATGGAAACAATACTCGTGAGCACTAAAGTTTCTGTGTTTTACAGCAAGATCAACAAGACTTTCCCCAAGTCTTCCCAACGGTTCTACTTGGCACAAATACTAATTAAAACATAAAACCACATCTAAACAGAGTCTAGATAAATTATTTATTTCTAAACAGGAGCAAAAAGCAAGGAACAAAAATAAAATTGGGTTGCCTCCCAACAAGCGCTATCGTTTAACGCCCCTAGCTAGGCATGATGATTTCGACGATGCTCACATAAAAGATAAGAATTGTAACATAAAGAGAGCATCATGAAGTATATGACTAGCACATTTAAGCCTAACCCCAATTCCTATGCATAGGGATTTTGTGAGCAAACAACTTGTGGGAACAAGAATCAACTTGCATAGGAAGGTAAAACAAGCAAAACTTCAAAATTTTAAGCACATAGAGAGGAAACTTGATATTATTGCAATTCCTACAAGCATATGTTCCTCCCTCATAATAATATTCAGTAGCATAATGAATGAATTCAAAAATATAACCAGCACCTAAAGCATTATGTTCAGGATCTACAACCATATAAATTTTTTTACTCTCCACACAAGCAAAATTCTTCTCATGAATAATAGTGGGAGCAAACTCAACAAAATAATTATCATGTGAGGCATAATACAATTGAAAACTAAAATCATGATGACAAGTTTCATGGATATAATTATTCTTTATAGCATACAAGTCATCACAATAATCATCATAGATAGCAACTTCGTTCTCATAATCGATTGGAACCTCTTCCGAAATAGTGGATTCGTCACAAAATAAAGTCATGACCTCTCCAAATCCACTTCCATCAATATAATTATCATAAATAGGAGGCATGCTTTCATCATAATAAATTTTCTCATCAAAACTTGGGGAAAAAATATCATCTTCATCAAACATAGCTTCCCCAAGCTTGTGGCTTTGCATATCATTAGCATCGTGGATATTCAAGGAATTCATAGTAATAACATTGCAATCATGCTCATCATTCAAATATTTAGTGCCAAATATTTTATAGATTTCTTCTTCTAGCACTTGAGCACAATTATCCTTTCCATCATACTCACAAAAGATATTAAAAAGGTGAAGCGTATGAGACAAACTCAATTCCATTTTTTTATAGTTTTCTTTTAGAAACTAAACTAGTGATAAAACAAGAAACTAAAAGACTCGATTGCAAGATCTAAAGATATACCTTCAAGCACTCACCTCCTCGGCAACGGCGCCAGAAAAGAGCTTCATGTCTACTACACAACCTTCTTCTTGTAGACGTTGTTGGGCCTCCAAGTGCAGAGGTTTGTAGGACAGTAGCAAATTTCCCTCAAGTGGATGACCTAAGGTTTATCAATCCATAGGAGGCGTAGAATGAAGATGGTCTCTCTCAAGCAACCCCACAACCAAATAACAAAGAGTCTCTTGTGTCCCCAGCACACCCAATACAATGGTAAATTGTATAGGTGCACTAGTTCGGCGAAGAGATGGTGATACAAGTGGTATATGGATAGTAGATAAAGATTTTTGTAATCTGAAAATATAAAAACAGCAAGGTAACTAATGATAAAAGTGAGCGTAAATGGTATTGCAATGCTAGGAAATAAGGCCTAGGGTTCATACTTTCGCTAGTGTAAGTTCCCTCAACAATGATAACATAATTGGATCACATAACTATCCCTAAACATGCAACAAAGAGTCACTCCAAAGTCACTAATAACGGAGAACGAACGAAGAGATTATGGTAGGGTACGAAACCACCTGAAAGTTATTCTTTTCAATCAATCCGTTGGGCTATTCCTATAAGTGTCACAGACAACCCTAGAGTTCATACTAGAATAACACCTTAAGACATAAATCAACCAAAACCCTAATGTCACCTAGATACTCCAATGTCACCTCAAGTATCCGTGGGTATGATTATACGATATGCGTCACTCAATCTCAGATTCATCTATTCAACCAACACAAAGGACCTCAAAGAGTGCCCTAAAGTTCTACCAGAGAATCACGACGAAAACGTGTGCCAACCCCTATGCATAGGTTCATGGGAGGAACCCATAAGTTGATCACCAAAACATACATCAAGTGAATCACGTGGTATCCCATTGTCACCACAGATACGCATGGCAAGACATACATCAAGTGTTCTCAAATCTTTAAAGACTCAATCCGATAAGATTACTTCAAAGGGAAAACTCAATTCATTACAAGAGAGTAGAGGGGGAGGAAAAACATAAGATCCAACTATAATAGCAAAGCTCGCGATACATCAAGATCGTGCCAAATCAATAACACGAGAGAGAGATCAAATACATAGCTACTGGTACATACCCTCAGCCCCGAGGGAGAACTACTCCCTCCTCGGCATGGAGAGCACCAGGATGATGAAGATGGCCAACGAAGAGGGATTGCCCCCTCTGGAAGGGTGCCGGAACAGGTCTAGATTGGTTTTCGGTGGCTACGGAGGCTTCTGACGGCGGAACTCCCGATCTATTCTGCTCCCGGATGTTTTTAGGGTATATGGAGATATATAGGCGGAAGAAGTACGTCAGGGGAGCCACGAGGGGCCCACAAGGGTGGAGGGCGCGCCCTAGGGGGGTGGGCGCGCCCCCTACCTTGTGGCCTCCTTGAAGCTTACCTTACACGCACTTCAAGTCTTCTGGGCTTCTTTCCTTCCGAAAATGGGTTCCGTGAAGTTTCAGGTCAATTGGACTCCGTTTGGTTTTCCTTTTCTTCGAAACCCTAAAACAAGGTAAAAACAGAAACTGGCACTGGGCTTTGGGTTAATAGGTTAGTCCCAAAAATGATATAAATGTGTATAATAAAGCCCATAAACATCCAAAACAGATAATATAATAGCATGGAACAATAAAAAATTATAGATACGTTGGAGACTTATCAGCATCCCCAAGCTTAATTCTTGCTCGTCCTCGAGTAGGTAAATGATAAAAACAGAATTTTTGATGTGGAATGCTACTTGGCATAATTTCAATGTAATTCTTCTTAATTGTGGCATGAATTTCAGATCCGAAAGATTCAAGACAAAAGTTCATTTTGACATAAAAATAATAATACTTCAAGCATACTAACTAAGCAATCATGTCTTCTCAAAATAACATGGACAAAGAAAGCTATCCCTACAAAATCATATAGTCTGGCTATGCTCCATCTTCACCACACAAAATATTTAAATCATGCACAACCCCGATGACAAGCCTAGCAATTGTTTCATACTTTTGATGTTCTCAAACTTTTTCAATCTTCACGCAATATGTGAGCGTGAGCCATGGACATAGCACTATAGGTGGAATAGAATGGTGGTTGTGGAGAAGACAAAAAAGGAGAAGATAGTCTCACATCAACTAGGCGTATCAACGGGCTATGGAGATGCCCATCAATACATATCAATGTGAGTGTGTAGGGCTTGCCATGCAACAGATGCACTAGAGCTATAAGTGTATGAAAGCTCAAAAAGAAACTAAGTGGGTGTGCATCCTACTTGCTTGCTCACAAAGACCTAGGGCATTTTGAGGAAGCCCATCATTGGAATATACAAGCCAAGTTCTATAATGAAAGATTCCCACTAGTATATGAAAGTGATAACATAGGAGACTCTCTATTATGAAGATCATGGTGCTACTTTGAAGCACAAGTGTGGTAAAAGGATAGTAGCATTGTCCCTTCTCTCTTTTTCTCTCATTTTTTTATTTTTTTATTTGGGCCTTTTTCTTTTTTTATATGGCCTCTTTTCTCTTTTTTTATTTGGGCTTCTCTGGCCTCTTTTATTTATTTATTTTCGTCCGGCTCTCATCCCGACTTGTGGGGGAATCATAGTCTCCATCATCCTTTCCTCACTGGGACAATGCTCTAATAATGATGATCATCACACTTTTATTTACTTACAACTCAAGAATTACAACTCGATACTTAGAACAAGATATGACTCTATATGAATGCCTCCGGCGGTGTACCGGGATGTGCAATGACTCATGAGTGACATGTATGAAAGAATTATGAACGGTGGCTTTACCACAAATACAATGTCAACTGCATGATCATGCAAAGCAATATGACAATGATGGAGCGTGTCATAATAAACGGAACAGTGGAAGGTTGCATGGAAATATATCTCGGAATGGCTATGGAAATGCCATGATAGGTAGGTATGGTGGCTGTTTTGTGGAAGGTATATGGTGGGTTTAAGGTACCAGAGAAAGTTGCGCGGTACTAGAGAGGCTAGCAATGGTGGAAGGGTGAGAGTGCATATAATCCATGGACTCAACATTAGTCATAAAGAACTCACATACTTATTGCAAAAATCTATTAGTTATTGAAACAAAGTACTACGCGCATGCTCCTAGGGGGATAGATTGGTAGGAAAAGACCATCGCTCATCCCCGACCGCCACTCATAAGGAAGAAAATCGATAAATAAATCATGCTCCGACTTCATCACATAACGGTTCACCATACGTGCATGCTACGGGAATCACAAACTTCAACACCAATATTTCTCAAATTCACAACTACTCAACTAGCATGACTCTAATATCACCATCTCAAAACAATTATCAAGTATCAAACTTCTCATAGTATTCAACACACTCATAAGAGAATTTTATTATTCTTCTTGTATACCTAGCATATTAGGATTATTTAAGCAAATTACCATGCTATTTAAGAATCTCACAATAATCTAAGTGAAGCATAAGAGATCAATAGTTTCTATAAAACAAATCTACCACCGTGCTCTAAAAGATATAAGTGAAGCACTAGAGCAAATGACAAACTACTCCGAAAGATATAAGTGAAGATCAATGAGTAGTCAAATAATTATGCAACTATGTGAAGACTCACTAACCTTTAAGAATTTCAGATCTTGGCATTTTATTCAAACAGAAATAAAAACTAAATAAAATAAAATGACGCTCCAAGCAAAGCACATATCATGTGGTGAATAAAAATATAGCTCCAAGTAAAGTTACCGATGAACGAAGACGAAAGAGGGGATGCCTTCCGGAGCATCCCCAAGCTTAGGCTCTTAGCTATCCTTGAATATTACCTTTGGGTGCCTTGGGCATCCCCAAGCTTAGGCTCTTGCCACTCCTTATTCCATATTCCATCGAATCTTTACCCAAAACTTGAAAACTTCACAACACAAAACTTAAAGTAGAAAACTCGTATGCTCCGTTAGCGAAAGAAAACAAAACACCATTTCAAGGTACTGTAATGAACTCATTATTTATTTATATTGGTGTTAAACCTACTGTATTCCAACTTCTCTATGGTTCATAAACTCTTTTACTAGCCATAGATTCATCAAAATAAGCAAACAACACACGAAAAACAGAATCTGTCAAAAACAGAACAGTCTTTAGTAATCTGTAACTAACGCAAACTTATGGAACCCCAAAAATTCTAAAATAAATTGCTCGACGTGAGGAATTTATCTATTAATCATATTCAAAAATAATTAACAAAATATCACTCTCCAATAAAAAATGGAAACAATACTCGTGAGCACTAAAGTTTCTGTGTTTTACAGCAAGATCAACAAGACTTTCCCCAAGTCTTCCCAACGGTTCTACTTGGCACAAACACTAATTAAAACATAAAACCACATCTAAACAGAGGCTAGATAAATTATTTATTTCTAAACAGGAGCAAAAAGCAAGGAACAAAAATAAAATTGGGTTGCCTCCCAACAAGCGCTATCGTTTAACGCCCCTAGCTAGGCATGATGATTTCGACGATGCTCACATAAAAGATAAGAATTGTAACATAAAGAGAGCATCATGAAGTATATGACTAGCACATTTAAGCCTAACCCCACTTCCTATGCATAGGGATTTTGTGAGCAAACAACTTGTGGGAACAAGAATCAACTTGCATAGGAAGGTAAAACAAGCAAAACTTCAAAATTTTAAGCACATAGAGAGGAAACTTGATATTATTGCAATTCCTACAAGCATATGTTCCTCCCTCATAATAATATTCAGTAGCATAATGAATGAATTCAAAAATATAACCAGCACCTAAAGCATTCTGTTCAGGATCTACAACCATATAATTTTTTTTACTCTTCACACAAGCAAAATTCTTCTCATGAATAATAGTGGGAGCAAACTCAACAAAATAATTATCATGTGAGGCATAATCCAATTGAAAACTAAAATCATGATGACAAGTTTCATGGATATAATTATTCTTTATAGCATACAAGTCATCACAATAATCATCATAGATAGCAACTTTGTTCTCATAATCGATTGGAACCTCTTCCGAAATAGTGGATTCGTCACAAAATAAAGTCATGACCTCTCCAAATCCACTTTCATCAATATAATTATCATAAATAGGAGGCATGCTTTCATCATAATAAATTTTCTCATCAAAACTTGGGGAAAAAATATCATATTCATCAAACATAGCTTCCCCAAGCTTGTGGCTTTGCATATCATTAGCATCATGGATATTCAAGGAATTCATAGTAATAACATTGCAATCATGCTCATCATTCAAATATTTAGTGCCAAATATTTTATAGATTTCTTCTTCTAGCACTTGAGCACAATTATCCTTTCCATCATACTCACGAAAGATATTAAAAAGGTGAAGCGTATGAGACAAACTCAATTCCATTTTTTTATAGTTTTCTTTTAGAAACTAAACTAGTGGTAAAACAAGAAACTAAAAGACTCGATTGCAAGATCTAAAGATATACCTTCAAGCACTCACCTAATCGGCAACGGCGCCAGAAAAGAGCTTGATGTCTACTACAGAACCTTCTTCTTGTAGACGTTGTTGGGCCTCCAAGTGCAGAGGTTTGTAGGACAGTAGCAAATTTCCCTCAAGTGGATGACCTAAGGTTTATCAATCCATAGGAGGCGTAGGATGAAGATGGTCTCTCTCAAGCAACCCCGCAACCAAATAACAAAGAGTCTCTTATGTCCCCAGCACACCCAATACAATGGTAAATTGTATAGGTGCACTAGTTCAGCGAAGAGATGGTGATACAAGTGGTATATGGATAGTAGATAAAGATTTTTGTAATCTGAAAATATAAAAACAGCAAGGTAACTAATGATAAAAGTGAGCGTAAACGGTATTGCAATGCTAGGAAATAAGGCCTAGGGTTCATACTTTCGCTAGTGTAAGTTCCCTCAACAATGATAACATAATTGGATCACATAACTATCCCTAAACATGCAACAAAGAGTCACTCCAAAGTCACTAATAACGAAGAACGAACGAAGAGATTATGGTAGGGTACGAAACCACCTGAAAGTTATTCTTTTCAATCAATCCATTGGGCTATTCCTATAAGTGTCACAGACAGCCCTAGAGTTCGTACTAGAATAACACCTTAAGACACAAATCAACCAAAACCCTAATGTCACCTAGATACTCCAATGTCACCTCAAGTATCCGTGGGTATGATTATACGATATGCGTCACACAATCTCAGATTCATCTATTCAACCAACACAAAGGACCTCAAAGAGTGCCCTAAAGTTCTACCAGAGAATCATGACGAAAACGTGTGCCAACCCCTATGCATAGGTTCATGGGAGGAACCCGCAAGTTGATCACCAAAACATACATCAAGTGAATCACGTGGTATCCCATTGTCACCACAGATACGCATGGCAAGACATACATCAAGTGTTCTCAAATCTTTAAAGACTCAATCCGATAAGATTACTTCAAAGGGAAAACTCAATTCATTACAAGAGAGTAGAGGGGGAGGACAAACATAAGATCCAACTATAATAGCAAAGCTCGCGATACATCAAGATCGTTCCAAATCAATAACACGAGAGAGAGATCAAATACATAGCTACTGGTACATACCCTCAGCCCCGAGGGAGAACTACTCCCTCCTCGGCATGGAGAGCACCGGGATGATGAAGATGGCCAACGGAGAGGGATTGCCCCCTCTGGAAGGGTGCCGGAACGGGTCTAGATTGGTTTTCGGTGGCTACGAAGGCTTCTGACAGCGGAACTTTCGATCTATTTTGCTCCCGGATGTTTTTAGGGTATATGGAGATATATAGGCGGAAGAAGTACGTCAGGGGAGCCACGAGGGGCCCACAAGGGTGGAGGGCGCGCCCTAGGGGGTGGGCGCGCCCCCCTACCTTGTGGCCTCCTTGAAGCTTCCCTTACACGTACTTCAAGTCTTCTGGGCTTCTTTCCTTCCGAAAATGGGTTCCGTGAAGTTTCAGGTCAATTGGACTCCGTTTGGTTTTCCTTTTCTTCGAAACCCTAAAACAAGGTAAAAACAGAAACTGGCACTGGGCTTTGGGTTAATAGGTTAGTCCCAAAAATGATATAAAAGTGTATAATAAAGCCCATAAACATCCAAAACAGATAATATAATAGCATGGAACAATCAAACATTATAGATACGTTGAAGACGTATCAACGATCGAAGGGGCCATCGAATCCTTTCGTCGACGGCACAGTGGAAGTCCCCGTGAAAGCGCCAATGTCGGTGTCAAAACCGGCGGATCTCGGGTAGGGGGTCCCGAACTGTGCGTACATGAGACGGGGGACACGATGTTTACCCAGGTTTGGGCCCTCTCTATGGAGGTAATACCCTACTTTTGGCTTGATTGATCTTGATGAATAGGAGTATTACAAGAGTTTATCTACCACAAGATCGTAATGGCTAAACCCTAAAAGTCTAGCCTATGAGTATATGGTAATGAATCTGTCCTATCCGGACTATGCCCTCTGATTTATATAGACACCGAAGAGATCTAGGCTTACATGGAGTCGGTCACATAGGAGTGAATATTCATAGTCGGCCGCCAAGCTTTCCTTCCACGCCAAGGAGAGTCCAATCCGGACATGGGTATAGTCTTTGGTCTTCGTGTCTTCACAGCCCATCAGTCAGGCCCACGGATAACAGGCCGGACGCCCGAGGACCCCTTAGTCCAAGACTCCCTCACTCTCCGCCTCATGTCGAATCCCACCCCACTCACCCCCGCCATGGCAAGATCTGGTGCCAACGGGAAGTGAGATGCCTCCATCGTCACCGAAAGTGATATCCTGAAGCTGAAGCAGGCTGGCTACTTGTCGGCCAACACCGCCCATTAGGCCCTGAATCGGGCCAGATCATCCCCATGCCCAGGCCGGGCGAAAGGTTTGTGTTCCTTTCACATTTCCTCACAGGGCTTGAGTTTCCTCTACACCTCTTCATAGGGGGGTTGATGTTCTTTTATGAGCTAGATTTTCATGATCTAGCCCCCAACTCCCTCCTCCACATCTAGACCTTCATTGTCTTCTTTGAAGTGCTCCTTTGAGTCTGACCGCACTTCGGCCTATGGCTGAAGGTGTTCAACGTCAAGCCCAAGGTGATGGGCGGCGACCATGCGGACTGCAACGGGTCCATGATCAGCAAGCTGACACGGGTTCGGCTGGAGGGCAAGTTTATTGACACCGTTAAAGTGTGGGAAAAGGAATGGTTCTACATCAACAAGCCAAGGGATGCCGCCTGGGGAGCGGCTCCCGCATTCAGATCCATACCCCCTACGAGACTAGCTTCATGGACCACCAAGAGTCCGGACTGGGGGTGCGCTGCCCACATGAAGGCGCTGTAGAAGCACATCATCATCGTAATGGAGACCGGCACGAAGCTGGTTGACGTGGTCTAGATCATGCTCAACCGCCGACTTCTCCCTTGCCAAGAGAGGGCCAAGCTAATGTGGGAGCTCGTGGATCCGGCCACTGTGCAAAACCTCTTCGGCACAACCCATGATAAAATATGGAATCTGGTATTTAAGCCTCAAGAGGAGTGGCCGGCCGAGGGGAAGGACATTGGCCTTGATGTCACGAACCCTCCAACGGAGGTGAGCAGCATTCACCTTTATCATATGTTTGGATATTCACACCGCGTATGATTCGGTCTGAACCTCTATGTGGATTTTACAAGGCTAGATCACCAAGGCCAAGAAGATCAACGACCCAGCGCCACTACCCGAAGAGCCCCGATCAAAGCATCTAGAGGAGTTGTTGGTCGTGGTGCCTTACAAGGCGCCCGACAAGAAGGGTGAGAAGAAGGAGCTACTAAAGGCCAGGGAGGGCCTCCGCCACAGGGCTCGTCCGGACAACCGGTCTGGAGACGCTGTAGCCCCGTCCACACCGGATGGGGACGAGGAGGAAAGCTCCTCCTCGCATTCCAAGAAGAGGGTGGCGTCCAAGGACGTTGAAGAGGTTCAACCCCCACAGGCCTTGAAGAGGCGGTGTAGGCCCAAGCTGAACCTGTCTGACAACTCGAATGAGGAGTCCGAAGTGTCTGAAGAGGTTCCAAAGAAGGGACCCAGGGTCAAGCCCCCAGCCGGCAGGTATGGACCTGGAATTTTTAGCTACCTTGTTTTTAGTAATTCATTATGGTCGGAGGCTAAATCTTCAGAATTGCGGCCCTCCACGAGACCGCTCCAGTGAGCAGACCTCGGAGGGGACATCTCCGCCCGCCGAACTGGCGGATAGTAGGTCTGCGTCATGCTTCGTGCCTCCCCTAATCGCTGAAGAGGTCGGGGAGGTGCGGTCCCGAAGGACCCCTCCTCCTCCGAACACAGAGAGGGTGGTCGACACCATCATGGCCAAGGTTGACACCTCGGTCGCCGAAGACCTGGAGGGCGCGTCCCTCCTGGCCGGTGCGAGAAGGCAGTCCAGACCATCCAGACCCCATCAGTCGAACGCTCCCGAGCCTCCGAGGCCCTCGATGGCACAGGTTCCTTCTTCTAGTGGGGAAGGAGTCGGTGAGCCAACACTAGTGCCGAACGCCTCCAAACAGGTGGCAGCTGGCTGGCCGGATGCGCTGGAGGAGTTGGTGGATAGCTCCGTCATCGTTGATGGGCACCACATTCTTATGAGTTCAGTCGTGCAAGGTGTTCGGTCCATCCAATCCGGACTGAATGACGCTGTCCAAGGACTTCTAACAGGATTTAAGGTAAGTGAAGTAATACTCTTCTCTCGTAAATTGGATTTAGTCCTTAGTTTGAGGATGCCGTATCTATAGTTGCCTCAGAGGCTCTATAAGGTTTGCCTAGAAAACCTGCGGAGGATCCCATTCTACAGGCCTTTATTTGAAGCTGTGTGAACTTTTTAACGCCACAGTCATCTTCTCTGGCCACAACCGCTAATGCTGCGGCGCTAGAGGAGATGAATCAGAAGCTCAAGCATTCCGATGAGGAGCATGACCTTGTCAACAAGCGGCTTGACGAGGCACAAGGTTGGCCCTTTGATCAGATGTGTAATTATTTGGTATTGGATATTGAGGATCTAGAATGTATGCTAATCTTTTAATTTGATGATCCTACATCTACCGCCTCCGAGGTCAAGAGCTTGAAAGAGGCCCTGAAGATAGCTGAGGCAGAGGCGACCATGAAGCAAATGGCGCTGACAAGGTGGTGGCCGAGCTCGAGAAGGCCAAGATCGCTGGTGAGCAACATGATTCTTGAGTAGCCAAGGTGCAAGTGGACCTCCAGGATGCCGTAAAGAAGCTTGAGGCCCTTGAGAAGAAGTAGCAGAGCGATCCTCCTAGCTGTCCAAGGTGGAGAAGGCGCTCCAGGAGGCGAGGACCAAAGTGTGAGGTGTCTCCGAAGAGCTCCGCCAAGTCAGGTAGATTGCGAATGGTAAGAAATACTTACTATAGAGTGTGTTCAGAGGCAACAGGTGCACCCTGCTGACACGGGACTGGTGCTCTGCATGCGTCTTCACCAAGCTTCCGAAGAGTGTGGCGGCTTCCGTGAAGCATTATGCCACTCACGGGGAGGACTCCGAGTAGTGGCTATTCCGGTCACAGTTTCCGGCCTCCAAGCATCCTCCCCTCCTCAGCAACCAGATGAAGCAGCTGATGGAGCTGCATCGGATGTTCGAACTGGCGCTAAAGGATGTATGTGTCTAGATGTGGCCGGCCGAGCCGATTCTGGAGAGCTACTTCGGCTTACTGCAGAAGCTGCGGGATGCGCCGCTCCGCATTGATGCCATGAAGCGGTCGACTTGCCTCGAGGGAGCTAGGCTGGCGTTTGTGAAGAGCAGGGTGCATTGGCCGAAGATTAATCCGATGGACATGGCACTGGCCCACCGCTGAAGGGAAAAGAACATCAGCATCCGGAGTTGCACTTTACACATGTGATGAATGGCACATGAGCGATAGAGGGCCAGTGTTCTAAAGATGAAATCATTGAGTGATTGTACTTAGTTTTATTATATGGACCTTATCTTTCCCTAATAATAAAGCACGGGTTGACTCCTTGGGTTCACTGTTACAATACGCTTTCTTCCTGTGAATTTATGTTTTCAGTTTGAATTTAAAACATATACGCGAGGTGGTACTAATTTGGGGAACCACGACGTGTGCATCAAGCGATGAAAACGATGCCCGCCCGTGCGCTTCGGCCCAGTAAATCAGGCCCACATATGCAGCCAAAAAACATACCCCGTTTTCACTATTGCAGCATTTTTGTAAAAAATGCCCCTGCTGTTTTCTAAAATTAACCCGCACTCCCTATTTAAGTCATACACGAGAAAACATTTCGTTCCTCAATTTTTGGAACGGATAGGCGCGCTTCTGGGCTCGTTTGCCGCCCTTTTCCCCCTTGTGCCTGAGCCCGCTGCAGTGTGGCCCAAGAAAATCTCGAGAGAAAAAGAGAGGCAGCTATAGTTAGGGATCTAACCCTGAACCTGCGTGCCTTAACAACTCACATGTTCCACCAAGCTAGGACAAAATTGTATGTACAATAATAGATTCTTTCGTCTGTTAAATAATCCAAGCTTGCTTATAGCAGAAGCCTCTAAGAATGGAAGGAAATAAAATAAGAAAAGTCAGTCTTCACATAAGAAAGAATGTTGATGCATTTTCAAAAACAAATATACCATTTTAAAATACTCACTCTCTTTAAAATACCATTTTCAAAAACAAATATACCATTTTAAAAAATACATTCGCAATTTAAAGAATATTCACTCTCTTTAAAATATTATGTGATTTAAAAGGTGTTTGTGTTTAAAAAAGAATGTTGATGCATTTTCAAAAGCAAATATACCATTTTAAACCAAGAGGGCGTAAGAGGGATGGTGTATGAACTAGGCGTAGGCCATAGCTCAGTAAGGACAGTCGTCACGCATAGCTCGATGATATTAGTTTTAAAGCTATTAGACATTGACTTGCGATGGCGTGGTTTAGTGACAGGTGTGAGTGCGGTGGCCGAGATTATCACCATGGGATTGACCATGTTAGGACACACTGCGATCACTTGGACGCCGTGACATGATCAGTGAAGGTTGGAAGAAGAATAAGCGACAACACGGATGAGATGCTATGTTCGAATAGAATGGACCTGCGAAGGGGTTTTGAAGTTGTGCTTATTGTGACACGAGCATGATTTTTACCCCATTGCAACGCAGGGGCATGTTTGCTAGTGATTTATAATGCGGCCTCTGGACTTTATTTTTTCATGGTTTAATTTTGACTCCTGTGCGGTCGTATGTTTATTCTGAAAGTTACCAGTCGCCGGCTTCAGCCCCCGAGTGAATATCACTAGGGGTGTTTCGTCGCCGCACTGTTACCCTTAGCCTACATCTTGGTACCCAGAGGCGGTAGTGCGGGGAGCAAGACTAGGCAATCAGAATATTCAGTTTTATTGCTTTCACTTAGCCATAGGAGCTTAATTGGGGGGACTCAGGACTAATCCCCAATGCTCTGTGATGTAATTGGGAGTCGAGGCCTTCCCCTTCCAATCACGTAGTCAGTGCTAAGACCAACCCTTCATGTGACACGGTGAAATCGCCAACCATTTTTCGAGTCAAGACCTCGTCACCGGATTGCAGACCAGTTCACACTTACTATGACTGTCAGTTTTCAGCTTTCTCCTCTTGAGGTACTTTACTGGGCTAGCCAGAAGCACAATCGCATGGGTTCACCCTTTACCCTCTTAACCGAACATGCAGAATGTAAGGGGTAAACTTAGGAGCCGGGAGACCCAACTATTGAACCAAGACATAGTGCGAAACTGATGCATATAGTGCAATATCCGAGACGCCAAATACTCCACAAAAAGCGGTGTCGGACTTGGTACAAGGAGCTGATGAGGAATCAAGTTCTTAGAGAGTGAATTATATCATCATGTCGGGCTGTTCGAAGAGCAAGAGGAGAATCGGAAAGGACGGAGACAATTGCAAGATGCGGATATCCAAACACCATAAATGGCGTTTTTATTATTTCTCATAGGCTCAAGATGTCTAACCTTACAATTCGAACTACCAAGACATTTGTTAAGAAGAAAGAAAAAGTTTTAAGAGTAAAGGTTTACACAGGGCCTTGATGCGTGAGTTGAAGCTTCAATTGTGCCCTGCTGCACGTTTGTGCTTTGCTTCTGAGACGTGGGGGTTCGGACCTTCAATAAAACCTTGAGCAAGGAGGGGGGGGTCCTTCCGATGAAGCTTAATGCTAGGGGGGGGTCTGGAATTGACCCACATACCGTCCAAAGACAATGTGGCTCTGAAGTTCGGGTTAACCAAACATGTGGTGCAGATCTTTTGATGTAGGCCTCACGGTTTCCCATGGTATTTTGAGCGCAAAATTGTGCTGACAAGGCACGTGGAGCGTGAAGATTTTGGGCGTGTCATGGGAGCGCATCCCTATTTGCGACGAACACATGCAGGTTCCCATGACGGGGAACGGGTTAGGACCCTTTTGCTGTTGTTGCCGGCTTTTACGATGGGCCGGTATCGGGAACCGTATGGGCCGGTTTTTTCTTCATCCGCTAGGGCCGCAGTGTGCTCTTCGGTCCCAGTGAGCGCTCTATGTTGCCATAGATAGTTATGACGCCCGAAGGTCTGGGCATCTTCTACTTGAGGTACATGTAGTGTGGAATGACATTGAATTCAGCGAACGATGTTCGACCGAGGAGGGTGTGATAGCCGCTGCGAAAAGGTGCAATATCGAAGATCAAGTCCTCGCTTCGGAAGTCGTCTGGAGAGTCGAACACTACTTCAAGCATCATCGTGCCCGTGCAGTGGGCCTCAACTCCCGGAATGACCCCCTTGAAGGTGGTTTTACTGGGTTTGATCCTTGATGGGTCGATTCACGTGTTGTTGTGTGATGCGATTTAGGTCGGACATAGGTGCCCTGAAAGTTCACTCGAAAAGTGTCATCAAGCTCTTCCCAACAGCCTATAGAGTCCTCGGGAAGGTTGTTCAACCAGTGTCGAGCTGGTCCTTTAAGTTTTAGCGGCAAATACTTGATGGCATGGAGGTCGTCTCCTCGAGCCATGTGAATTTGTAGGAGGAAATCCTCTATACTTACGGCTGGGTCTGTGGTTCTGTCGTATGGTTCGATGTTCACGGGCTTGAAGCCTGCCCGGAATAGGTGTTGCATCACCCTCTCCGTGAAACACAGGGGGTTTCCAGCGCCCCGAACCTAGGCTATATTGCATCGGAGGTCTTCGGCCGGCCGAGTCCGCTGCTGCTCCCGAACTCTATAATTTTCGTTCGGCCAGTCGTAATATCCTTCCCGGTGAGTGGGCGGGTCTCCTCTAGGTCCGTAGATGGACCTGGTATGGCCTCCCCAAGTGTCCAGGTCATGGTGGAGGTCATACTCATAGGAAGGCCGCGCTTTATCCTTTCCATAACAGCGAGATGGGGTGGCAGGGTGCTCCGCCTCATCAGCTTTTCTATCCCGCCCTCTTGGGGGACGGTCTGACTGTTCGGCGCGGGTGCGTGTTGGACGTGTTAGCTCTACGACCTCATCATTGAATTACCGCAGTAATCATCGCTTTGGATAACCTTTGATTGGTCATTCATGGCTATACCCTTCTTCGGTGGCTAGGAATTTATTCCATCGGTCATTGAGGGTTTCCTGCTCAGCCTTGATTCCATGTTTTTGTTTCTTCAGGCTGCGGGCAGTGGCTATAAGCCTCCGCTTGTAACGATCCTGCTCCCGCAGGTGTTTGGAGGTAGTTGCTAACTTCGGAGTCCTTGACATCTTCTAGATTGAGCAGGTCCTCCTGCCCCGCAGGGTCATCCTGCTGTTGTTCGTCGGCTGCGGCTCCGGTGAGGTCATCCATCTTATTTATGGTGCCGTTTTCAACAAATTTCGCATTGCTCGGCTGGCTTTGACATGCCTTTGATCCGCGGCACTGTCTGCAGTGTTTTAGCGGCTCATCTCCAGGCTTGTTATTGTCCTGATTGGGAGTGTCGTCGCTGTCCTTGGGGGTGTCCATCATGTAGATATCATAGGTGGACGTGGCCAACCAGTGGCCGGTGACGGGGGGTGGGGGGAAACATCGGCGCTATCCTCGTCCAAGTATTCAGCGTTTTCCGAATTATAATCTAGCATGCTGGTTAAATCTTCGACAATGGCTACCAAGTGGGTGGTCGGTGAGACGTAAAATTCGCTATGGTACGCCTCTAAGGGTTGCTGATTGTGCGCTGAGGGCCGGTCCTCCCAGATGGTCATTTCCGAATTCAGTCCAGTACCTTGTTTAACATATCGAGGGTTGCCGAATTTCAGGGCTTTAGGCCAAATTCTGTCGTAATGGGGTGGGGGGCCGTCTGTGTCCTAGCCGATCCCTGGCTTCCACGTGCCGAGCTAATTTCGGGATATGGGACCATATCCTCGAGGGGGTCCGGATCATCCTCGGGGACCGAGCATGGGCCTTGGCCCTTGATGACCCACAAGTATAGGGGATCTATCATAGTCGTTTCAATAAGTAAGAGTGACGAACCCAACGAGGAGCAGAAGGAAATGACAAGCGGTTTTCAGCAAGGTATTCTCCGCAAGCACTTAAATTATCGGTAATAGATATTTGCGTGATAAGATAATTCATAACGGGTAACAAGTAACAAGAGTAACTAAGATGGGGCAATTTGGCCCAATCCTTTTTGTACCAAAGGACAAGCCTGGACGAACTCTTATATAAAGCAAAGCGCTCTCGAGAACACATGGGAATTACAGTCAAGTTAGATTTCATCATGCCCATATGATTCACGTTCATTACTTTGATAATTTGATATGTGGGTGGAACGGTGCTTGGGTGCTGTCCTTACTTGGACAAGCCTCTAACTTATGATTAATCCCTCTCCCAAGCATCCGCTACTATGAAAGAAGAATTAAGATGAATCTAACCATATCATGAAACATGTGGATACAAATCAGCCCCTTACGAAGCAATGCATAAACTAGGGTTTAAGCTTCTGTCACTCTAGCAACCCATCATCTACTTATTACTTCCAAATGCCTTCCCCTAGCCCCAAATCACCATGAAGTGTCATGTAGTCGACGCTCACATAACACCACTAGAGGAGAGACAACATACATCTAATCAAAATATCGAACGAATACCAAATTCACATGATTACTTATAACAAAACTTCCCCCATGTCCCCATGAACAAACATAACTACTCACAAGGAATATTCATGTTAATAATCAGAGGGTATTGAATAGCATTAAGGATCTGAACATATGATCTTCCACCGAATAAACCAACTGGCATCAACTACAAGGAGTAATCAACACTACAAGCAACCCACATGTACCAATGTGAGGTTTTGAGACAAAGATCGGATACAAGAGATGAACTAGGGTTTGAGAGGAGATGGTGCTGGTCAAGATGTTGATGGATATTGATCCCCTCTTGATGAGAGGATCGTTGCTGATGACGATAGCTTCGATTACCCCCTCCCGGAGGGAAGTTTCCCTGGCAGAACAACTATGATGGAGCCCTAGATTACTTCTGCCAAGGTTCCGCCTCGACACGGTGGCGCTTCGTCCCAAAGCTACCTCTTGATTTTTTCCATGTCAAAACACTAGACGTCTGCCAGGGGGCCCACAATCCAGGGGGCGCGCCCAGGGGGTAACGCATGCCCCACCCTTTTGTCTACGTCATGGGTCCCCTCTGGTACTTTCTTCGCCCAATATTTTTTATACATTCCAAAAGAATTCTCCGTAAATTTTCAGGACTTTTGGAGTTATGCAGCATAGGTCTCTCAAATTTGCTCCTTTCCGGTCCAGAATTCTAGCTACCGACATTCTCCCTCTTTGTGTAAACCTTGTAAAATAAGAGAGAAAAGGCACAAGGTTGTTCCATAATGTGTAATAACATCCCATAAATGCAATAAATATCAATATAAAAGCATGATGCAAAATGGACATATCAACTCCCCTAAGCTTAGACCTCACTTGTCCTCAATTGGAAGCCGAAATCGATAAATATGTCCAAATGTTTAGAGATAGAGGTGTTAATAAAGTAAAATACGGACATGAGGGCTTCATGATCATCTTTAGAACAACAACATATATTATCATATAATTTCTATGATAAAGTAACAATTCATTCACAAGGCAAAGTATGCATCAAAAAATTCATTGAAAACTAACAAACTATGATCTTAGTCATTGAAGCAATTGTAATTTATCATAACATCAGAAAGAGTCAATGTAAGAGCTTTTGTATAGCAAGTCCACGTACTCAACCATCTTTTAGTTTTTCACAATTGCTAACACTCACGCGATACTTATGAGTTCAAAGCCTCAGTCGGACACAGAGAAAGATAGGGGCTTATAGTTTTGCCTCCCAACCTTTTACCTCAAGGGTAGTGTTAACAATAATGCTTTATGATAGCCTACATTCAAGTGGATAATATATATATATATATATATATATATATATATATATATATATATATATATATCTAGATCTTTCTCCAACACATAGTGCTTGCCAAAAAATAAAAAGTGTAAAAAGAACAGGGTAAAGATCACCATGACTCTTGTAAGGGTAGGAGGTAAAAAAAGATAGGCCCTTCATAGAGGGAAGTAGAGGTTGTCATGCACTTTTATGGTTGGATGCACAAAATCTTAATGCAAATAATGTCACTTTATATTGCCGCTTGTGATAAAGAACTTTATTATTTAGTCTGTCACTTTTATTTCTTCCATATCACAAGTTCGTATAAAGCTTATTTTCTCCACACCAAAAGATCGTACATATTTAGAGAGCATTTTTTATTGCTTGCACCGATGACAACTTACTTGAAGGATCTTACTCAATCCTTAGGTAGGTATGGTGGACTCCCATGGCAAAACTGGGTAAAGGGATGTTTGGGTGCACATTTAGTATCTCTACTTGGTGCAAAGGATTTGGCTAGCATAAGAGGGGAAAATAAGCTCAACATGTTGGAGGATCCATGACAATATAACTTCTATTCAGATATAAGAAGACATAACCAATTATGTTGTCTTCCTTGTCCATCATCAACTTTTTAGCATGTCATATTTTAATGAGTGCTCACAATAACAAAAGATGTCCAAGATAATGTATTTATATGTGAAACCACTCTCTCTTTATTACTTCCAATTAATTGCCAAAATGAACAAAATTATGTTTGTCAACTCTCAGCAACTTTTATTCATCATACTCTTTATATGTGAAGTCATCACTCTCCATAAGACCATTATATGATCTTTTTATTTATTGTTATTCTTTTATACATTTCCTCAAGATCATGGCAACAAAGCAAATCCCTCAACTCACAACTACTCTTTATTATATAACTCACGGACTCAGTTACATAGGTAGATTTCAAAACATAACTCAAAGCTAGGTCATACTAAAAACTTTATTCTACAAGATTAAGATATAACTAATAGGATCAAACTAAGAAAAACGATAAAGGTAAAGTTATGATGTTGATACGATACCGGGGCACCTCCCCCAAGCTTGGCAGTTGCCAAGGGGAGTGCCCATACCCATGTATTTAGATCTCTTTCGTCGGAGGTGGTGATGATGGAGTTGTTGATGCAGTATCCTTCTTCCTAAGCTTGCGCTTGAGGATAGGATTTTCCTCCCTTAAGTCATTGATCTCCTGCTCAAGCCCTAATATCTTTTTACATAGCTCCTATTTGTTTTCCTGCAAGAGACGAAAAGGGATAACCTCGATCTTAGGTTTCTTTGCTTTATTAGGGAGACTTGACTTTTTGAACTCCACATGCATGTCCCCAGGTTGGTCTCCTCCTTTCCCTTTGGATCATAGCCTTCTTCTTCCTCCATGGTCCAACCACAATGTTCCACATCCCCATATGCCTTTGGTTTGTGATATAATCAGCTATACAGCTCTCTCCCTTGGAATCTTGGGACGACATATTTTCATATCTGGCAGTCAAAACAACATGAAACAAGAACAAGGGATTCTGCCATGGTACGGTGGTAAAAACCTTCGGGAGATTATATAATGAATTTTTACCGACCAAAAGAAGTGTACCACAAGAAAACGGAGTCCGGAGGGCACACGAGGTGGCGACAAGACACAGGGGCACCCCCCCTACCTTTTCACTTCCTCGTGCACTCTTCCGACTAATTTTAATTTTCCTAATTTTTTAAATATTCCAAAACGGAGAAAAATGGCCATTAGAATAGTTTTGGAGTCGGTTTACTTACCGTATACCACATACCTATTCCTTTTCGGAGTCTGAAACGCTTTGAAAGTATCCCTTATGTACTCCTTCGGTGTTATGGTATTAATAATATTTGTCTCAACATTCATGGGAGTACCTAAAATATAATGTTTGATTCTTTGACCGTTTACCACTTTAGGGTTAGTGCCTTCGGCGTTGTTGATCTTGATGGCACCAGAATGATAAACCTCCTCGATAATGTAAAGACCTTCCTATTTAGAGAGAAGCTTTCCTGCAAAAAATCTTAAATGAGAGTTGTATAGTAAAACATGATCATCTACATTAAACTCACGCTTTTGTATCCTTTTGTCATGCCATCTTTTAACTTTTTCTTTAAACAACTTGGCATTCTCATAGGCTTGGGTTCTTCATTGATCAAGTGAGCTTATGTCAAATTACCTCTTCTCACCAGCAAGTCTGAAATCATATTTGAGCTCTTTGATTGCCCAAGAAGCTTTATGTTCTAGTTCAAGAGGTAAGTGACATGCTTTTCCATAAACCATTTTATACGGAGACATACCCATAGGGTTTTCTAAGCATTTCTATAAGCCCATAATGCATCATCAAGTTTCTTAGACCAATTCTTTCTAGATCTATTAATAGTCTTTTGCAAGATCAATTTAATCTCTCTATTGCTCAATTCAACTTGACCACTAGACTGAGGATGATAAGGTGATGCAATTATATGGTTGACATCATATTTAGCAAGCATTTTACGGAAAGCACCATGAATAAAGTGTGAACCACCATCAGTCATCAAATATCTAGGGACTCCAAACCTCAGGAAAATAACTTCTTTAAGCATCTTAATAGAAGTGTTATGATCAACACTACTAGTTGGAATAGCTTCTACCCACTTAGTAATGTAATCCATAACAACTAAAATATGTGTATACCGATTAGAGGAAGGAAAAGGTCCCATATAATCAAAGCCCCAAACATCAAATTGTTCAATAACAAGTGAATAATTCATAGGAATGTCCTGAAGTCTACTAATATTGCCAATTCTCTAGCATTCATCACAAGACAAAACAAACTTACGAGCTTCCTTGAAGAGAGTAGGCCAATAAAAACTAGATTGCAATACCTTGGGTGCAGATCTATCTCTAGCATGGTGTCCTCCGTAGGCGTCGGAGTGAAACTTGCATAGGCTTTGTTCCTGTTCATGCTTAGGTACACTACGTCTAATAACACCATCTACTCCTTCTTTATAAAGGTGTCGGTCATCCCAAAAGTAATGTCTTAAATCATAGAAAAACCCGAGAGAGGCGTTGGGCTCTAACTGAACCCAAGCGATTGCACTGCAGGCTACGCGTTACTGAACCCGAGCGATTGATCGATGGCTGTTAACTGAACCCGATCGAGCGATTCCTTCGCTACTGCTGCTAACTGAAGCCGGTCGATGCTGCCTCTGGATGAACA
>NC_041390.1:362882941-362901950 GCF_002162155.2 Triticum dicoccoides | reverse complement strand
ATGAACAGGACCCCGTGGTGTTGCCTCTGGATGAACAGGACCCCGATCGATCGAGCCGGTTGGGGCTGGATGAACAGGACCTTGTGGAGGGTCGGATGAACAGGACCACCCCGTGGAGGGCAGGATGAACAGTAGATGGTGGAGGGCATGATGAACAGTAGCCCATGGAGGGGTGGTTGAACAGGAGCCCGTGGAGAGGGCTGGTTGAACAGTAGCCGGTGGAGTAGCACGCGGTGGAGGCTGGATGAACAGGAGCCTGTGGATGAACAGTCGCAGGTGGAGGCTGGAGGAGGTCGATGATGGATGAACAGTACCTCGTGGAGGCTGGAGGGGGTCGACTGTGGAGATGAACAGTATCCCGTGGAGTCCTGTTTTGCGCTACGCCACACCCCTCTCGATGAACAGGACCCCCGTTTCGACCGTAGTGCTCCAACACAAGTCTGTTTCCTCCATTTTGCGGTACGCCACACCCCTCCTGATGAACAGGACCACCGTTTCGACCGTAGGAGGTCCGTTTCCTCTGTTTTGCGGTACGCCAGACCCCTCCCAATCAACAAGATCTCATTTTGAACTTGGCCGGTCGAACACAAAGCCGTTTCCTCCGTTCTACGGTACGCCAGGCCTCGTTTCAATCCCCTGTTCCGTCCAAGCCCACCCAATGAACACGACACATTACGTTGCCTCCCCATGAACACGACGCATTCCGTTGCCTCCCCATGAACACGACGACGACGCTGTTTTTCCATTCCCACCCAGCCATGTACACGAGCCCTGGCCGTACGTATGCACGAGTAGGCGTTCGAGACCACGCTCGTATGCACACATACGTGGCCGTATTTTCTTTCTTGCACCATGGCCGCAGTACGTACGTGTACATGCTATGTGCGCGCCTCTACTACGACACGTGCGCGCCTCTACATCCACCAGTATATATGTGCGTACACGTTCACAACCAGAATGACAACGCTACATACGCTTCGACCAGGTGGGTCCCGACTGTCAGGCACTTCCTTGCGTGCGAAGATGTAGCTGGTGGGTCCCAGCAGTCAGGGGCAAACATTTTTTTCATAAAATACGGTGGCCCGTCCGGTGGGTCCCCGTTGTCAGGTGGAGGAATAATTATTTTGCACCTAATAAGGAGGCACTTCCTTGCTGCGGCCGTGGACCTAGCTGTCAGCCTCTCCACGTACAGTCCATGCCTGATGGAAGCCGTTCCTTGACCACGTTGACCACGCCACGCCGAGAGCACCAGGGCGGTGGGCGACGGTGAGGCCTAGGAAGGGGACGATGCGGAGCCGGGGAAGACGCGGCAGTGGATGCCCACGCGTAGAGGAGTACGAGGGTTCACTGGTTCGGTGCGGTGTGAGGCTACCATGGCCGCAGAATAACAGGGGGTGTGGGTGAGTAGAGGGATGGCCTGGCCAGCGGTGGGAGTAGTAGGGGGCGGTGAGGCCTCCGCCGCATCGCAGCCGGCCATGGGAGGCAGGAGCACGAGGCACGACCGGCGCTGGTTTGGGCGGCTGGAGCAAGAAGACTAGAGGTTGAAGAAGCACTACGGCCGTTGGATGGACATCGTACGGTCACTAGATCTAGAATCGTGCATATTGACTAAGTTGACAAAGCCCTCCATGCCCGTCAACTTAGTAGGCCCACAAGTCAACCTCCCACCAAGGTGGGTCCCAGCTAGCAGGGGGGTATTCATTTTTTGTGCGTAATAAGGAGGCACTTCCGGTGGGTCCGAGCTGACAGCAGGGGGAATGTTTTTTCACGAAATACGGTGGCCCCTTGGGTGGGTCCCAACAGTCAGGGGCAAACGTTTTTTCGTGATATACTGGTGGGTGTCCGGTGGGTCCTTGCTGTCAGGTGGAGGAATAATTAGTTTCTGCGTAATAAGGAGGTACTTCCTTGCGGCTGCCGTGGACCCAGCTGTCAGCCTCTCCACGTACAGTATTCTTCCGATGGAATTTGGTCGTTGACCACATTGACCATGCCACACCGACAACACCACAGCAGTGGACGACGGCAAGGCCTAGGAAGGGTACGATGCGGAGCCGGGGAAGATGTGGCAGTGGATGCCCACGCGGAGAGGAGTACGAGGGTTCACTAGTTCGGCTGCGCTGCCGTGGCCGCAGAATAACAGGGGGTGTGGGTGAGTGGAGTGGAGGGATGGCCTGGCCTGCGGTGGGAGTAGTATGGGGGCGGTGAGGCCTCCGTGGCAGCACAGCCGGCCACGGGAGGCAGGAGCAGGCGGCACGATCAGCGCTGCTTTGGGCGGCTGGAGCAAGAAGACCAGAGGTTGAAGAAGCACCATGGCTGTTGGATGGACATCGTACGGTCAGTCGAGCTAGAATCGTGCATATTGACTAAGTTGAGAAAGCCCTTCGTCCCCGTCAACTTAGTGGGCCCACTATACTGGGTCCTAGGTAGCAGGGGACTATTCATTTTTTTGTCCGTAATACGGAGGCACTTCCTTGCGTGCGAAGATATAGCTACTGGGTCCGAGCTGTCAGCGGCGGTAACGTTTTTTTTGCGAAATACAGAGGCCGTTTCGGTGGGTCCTAGATGTCAGGTGGAGAAAATCATTATTTTGCGCATAATAAGGAGGCATTTCCTTGCGTGTGGCCGTGGACCCAGCTGTCAGCCTCTCCACGTACAGTCCACTTCAGATGCATGTCAGTCGTTGACCATGCTGACCACGCCATGCCGAGAGCACCAGGGCAGTGGACGACGGCGAGGCCTAGGAAGGGAACGACACGGAAGCAGGGAAGACTCGGCCATTGTTTTTGTTTCCCGAGCGGAGGGGAGTACGACTGTACGAGGGTTTATGGTGGGGCGGTGAGTAGAGGGATGGCTAGGCCAGCGATGGGAGTACGGTGGGGCGGTGAGGCCTGCGCGGCAGCACAGCCGGCCGCGGGGAGGAGGGAGCAGGCAGTCCCGCCGGCGCTTGTTTGAGCGGCTGGAGCAGGAAGAGCAGAGATTGAAGAAGCACGACGGCCATTGGATGCACATCCAACAGTATACAGGCCATCTGTGGAAACCTCAAATCTGTGGAAAACAGCATACAGCCCGTCTGCCATTATTTCAAATAATTCACAGCCCATTTGCTAATTCTTGCGGGGTTTTTTGGAGCCCATATTCTTTATGTTAGCATTACTGCCCATATTGTGGCCACAGTTAAAAAAATATACGAAATTTTGCATATGTCGGTGCGGTTTGAACTTTTTTTAATCCCGAAATTTCGAGTCACATTCAGACTGATTTTAGAAATAAATGTATATCAATATAAAATCCAATAAATTGTCCATGCATAAAAATCAATGCAATTTAAAATCTCAAAATGAAAAAAAGATATTTGGAAATAATTGCCGGTTTAATGTGTTTTGAAAATGTGCAGCCCATTTCTCATTACTGATACGCCATTTTCTCGGCCAGCCGAATGAAGCTCTCCTCGCCTTGAAAGATTTGCAGCCCAACAGGCCTAATAAAGCGACTTACTTGACAAATAACAAAATAACTGGGCTAGCCATTTTCAGAAAGAAAAAATAACTACTGGGCTGGTCTGTGGTAAACATAAAAGAAAAGGCTGTCTAGACAGGCCAGAGTGTCCTGCACAGCCCAGCTGACACCCTGCTTCCGTCTCAAAAACAAATTAGATAAATGCCACTCCAATTATGGCGATTCATAAAAATGCCACTGCAATTTCCAAACTTTGAAAAATCCCACTGCAATTTTTGCGAACTTTGAAAAACGCCACTGTAGTTTGCAAACTTTGAAAAATGCCACTCTAGACTTTGAAAAATGCCACTAGAAATGGCATGAAATGGAATTTTTCAAAGTTCGGAAATTGCAGTGGCATTTCTCGGATACACCAGATTTGGAGTGGCATTTATCAAATTAACCCAAAACAAAAATAATTGGGCGAGCTGCTGGGTCCCTGGTGTCAGCTGCTCGTTGTGCAATTCTCTCGTTTATTGACTACATTGACAATGGCATGGGGCCCAGATGTCAGAAATCCACTAGGAGGAGCCATTTTTTTATTGGCTTGAAATAAGGAGGCACTTGCTTGCGTACTGCCATGACCTTGGCGGGTCCCTGCTGTCACCCTCTCCATGTACAATCATCTCCTGATTGTGTACGCGTCAACTTGCTAGGCCCACAAGTCAGCCACTAAACCGTGGAGGACAAATACAACCCATTTAAAAAAATAATAGCCCATTCCATACGTTCAAACGGAAAGTTCAACATTCAGAGCAAACTAATAGGTCTGATCCACATATAGAGTACTGAACTTCCACGTTGACAACCATCATCGCCAAGTTAACTATCTACTCCCACTAACACTCTAGTAGCGTACAAGTACTAACTTACTCTTAGCTAACTAGACGATGCCGGCCGCCATCTGCTGTCCATGCTAAATGCCGACACCGGCGTCCTCCGCCTCGCCTCGGACTTGCCAGAGGTGCGATAGGGCGCGTTGCTCGCGCGCGTTGGCCCTTTCCATGCCGACGTGGTCCACCGAAGCTTCGGCTTCCAAGCGGGAAACCCACTTGACGAGCTCGTAGTAAAAAACGGCGTCGCGAACGCGTGCATGCCCGACAGCCTCCAGGGCAATTTGCCGGGCGCCGGCTTCCATGTAGTCGGCCCAGTTGCGGGTGCTCTGCTCGTGACTCATAGCGTCGGTGCGCTGCTGCTCCATGTCCCGCTGGCTGCAGAAATCGGCGATACGCTGCTCCTCCGCCAGGCGGTCGCGCTCCAACAACTCCTGCTCCTCTGCCATGCGGTCATGCTCCAACAACTCCTCGATCTCCGCATTGCCATCTAAAGGCAGATAGAATGCCTCCTCCCTCCGGGTGCCTTCCGGTGAAAACCCCAACACTAGTTCCGGCAGTGAACGCCTCCGGTGTCGCCTACCATGGACGGGAGGGGGCATGGCGAACGTGGCGAGCAACGTCGGTCCGGTGGGGGCTTATGAGGATATGCCGAGTTGGGTCACGGTGGCACCTGAGAAGGCCGGGAAACATTACTTATAGGCGGAAGGTAGCGCGACGGTCATCAGAATTCAATGCATAATGGCTTAGCGCGCCAGCTTGCCGTGGAAAACTAGAGAAACTGAAATTATGACTGTTCCGTCCCGTCCTATCTGGGTCGCACGCCGGCATGGTGGTCAAACAAGTGCACTTGAATCATCTCCCTCCTTGTCAATAATGATTCCACGGATTTAAAGCATATCTTTTTTCGCATCAGTTAGCTGCCTTAATTACGGCCGGCTGCATGCACGCACTCAGAATCGCTCGCAGGCAGTACGCGAAGCAGCATGCAATGAGTCGCAGCCGAGGGCACGCATGCAGCCACTTAAATCGGAAAGGAGGTACTAGTATGTGCGTGATCCACTATTTATTCATGTAGGATCGAGTAGGTCATTTCTTGAATTGAGCCCTGCAAACTGGAAAGGAGGTAGTACGTGCGTTATCCTCTATTTATCTGTGTAGGATCGATATTGTAGCTTGTCAGTTTCTTCAGAGGTAGGCATTTTTATCCGTGTAGGATCGATAGTATAGCCTGTCAGTTTCTTCAGAGGTAGGCATTTTTATTCAAAAACTGCCACTTCGCATCTTGCGTCGCAAATAAAACTGCCAGGAGCGCATTTGTAGGCTAGCTAGTGATCGATTAGTAACTTGTAAACACTGAGCGAACATAAATAAGTAACTGTTAATGCATCTCAATGATTCACAGATCATATACAAATACATAGCTCCAAAAGCAAAGATCAGCCACTTCGGATCTTGCGTCGCAACTAAAACTAACTAGTACGATTCCCATACATAAGATCAACATGTTAATGCATCTCAATGATTCACAGATCATATACAAATATGTAGCTCCAAAAGCAAAGATCTAGAAAAAAACATCTGTTCTTCCTACTAACATGGATGCTTCTCTTGGCCAACATTTAGTACAGACTGAAAGACAAATTTGTTTGTGAAGTCTAGAATTCCTCTTGCAAACATAAGTGGTTTCACCAACAGCTAGAACCATGAGCATGAACCACACATGATGGAGGAACATCCACTGCAATACAATTTGGTCTTCTCTCGATCACATGGCGAGACTATTTTCGGAATACAAACTTTAACTTAGGCAAAATGATGCCCATTGTATAATCAGACCAAAGCAATGAAGCACCTAGTGTTGGCCAATAAATAGTATAGTACTACTCTTCTGCAGTCCATGAAGTGACTATCCAATCTTTCTGTGTCTATTTTCAAATGGCACTGCATGCAGTGACTATACTATTCTCTTGTGCAGTTCAACCAAAATTGCAGGCACTTTGTTTGTGTGCCAAATAGCAACGGGCAGACATCTCTGTCTGCACAAATATCAAGCAGCTAGTAAACATATACCACACCTTGTATTTTCGGTTTAAACATGTCTCTTCCGCTTAGCATCTGTCATGTTCTGCACTGGACAATCTAATACAGTTATGTTTTGCCCTGGACAATTTCATACTGAATTGATTTGCTGGTTCAGAGAAGAAATATAGCGCCTATTCTTCATTAGACCAAGGATATCCATGTTCGTGGTGATGGAAGAGGTGAAATCGATACAACCGAAATTGAGCATCCAATCATTGAATCCTCTCCTACACCTCCAATGTAGGTCCACCCTGCCAATAAATTCACATGCAAACCACTAGTATTACTATCTAATGACAGTACAAAAAGAGTAGCAAGATAGTAGCAAACCATGTACCTTCGTAATGAACAGCTCATAGTGCCACCAATTGGATATAAAGGTTTGGAAAAAAACATGCTCCTAATGTTGAACCAGTTGGACTTTTTGTGTAGTTCCACTAAAATCGAGCATCCCTCTTTGCATAGATATTGAAAGTGTGATTACTCTAAAAGTGGCACTAGTTGAAGCATAGACTCACAAATATAAGCATTCCAATTTCTTAATGGGAAAAGGTAGCAAGATTGTTTCTAACCACATGTTTGAAGGAATAAATAAAGCAACAACGGCTGATGTCAGGAAGGAATACATAGTTTTTTCTGGAAAAGTGAGCCATTCCTGACCTTTCCTCTTCTTTTAAGCAAATTTTGTGCAGTTCTACTAAAATAAAATGCCATCACCGCCTTGACAATTCAGTGACACTGTACAAAAGGAAATGACTTAACATTACATCATGATGTCAGGTATCTAGTCGACAGGCATTAGAGACAAACATACAGACCTCCTCAAGAGAACAGCCGGAGGAGGTGCCCACTCTTGACCTTTCCTCTTGTCTTCATAATTGTCTATGCAGTTTAACCAAAATAAAATGACATCAGGGCCTTGGCATTTTGGTGACACTGTACAAAAAAATTAACTTATCTCATGAAAGTGAGGTATGTAATCTATAAGCATTAACAGTGCAAAAATTTGAAGGTAGTAACAAGTTTCATCGTTGGTATAGTGGCTGTGCTACAACATTAGAATGCCTTAGCTGAAAAATCTTTAATACATCCACAATCAACAGCTAACCCTGAAATAATCCAGTGACATTAAATGGCATTGCTTAAATTTATGGGTGGCATTAGACTAAGAGCGACATTAATTAAATGTGGCATCACTTTAGTAGTAGCATTGCTTGACTTGACTGATGGCGTTATACTAATAGCAAAAAAGTGGCAATAAGAGCATGGGAGGCCCATTCGGACAGTGGGCGCACCAGTACGATGTACCTCCACGGACGCAGAGTGGTGAGGGAGGTATGGTTGCCCAGAGCAACAAATATCCATTCAACATATGTGGATTACGTCCCATTTTTGTTCTCTTTAGCCACTTTTTTCCTATGTGAGGACAACAAACCGATCGACCTGGTCATTCTCTATTGCGTTGTCATGCCTTTCTACCCTTCATCAACTAAGAGACACGAGACTTGTTCCTTACCTACTGATTTTCCCATTTTCAACCTAGATGCGGGTTTGATGCCTACTCTCTTGGACAGTACAGTCTCCCTTCCTTTCCTTATTCAACCCAGACATGGATTAGTCTGCATGAAGTAGGGTTTCCTTTAATAGTGCAAATTATGGTTTTCGTCTGCTTGGCTAGCAGAGCAGAGGATAGCAAATTGGGAAGATGGTGGAGTGGAAAAAGATCCACATGCAACAACATGGTAGATGGGGCAATAGAACAAGGTTATGGTTCGAAAATAGGTAGCATACCTGAGGGTCGGCGGGAAGTGGCTTCGCTCGTGGTCGTTGTCCTCCGCACACATTACGGCAACAAGCTTGGGGATGGAGGCCATCCTGCGCGAGCGCTAGGTCTGAGAGGACGGCCTTGTCGTCAGTGCGTGACCTCGCTCGCCGACGACGAGTGCCTCAACGTTGCACGTCCTTTTCTTTCCCGACGGATCTGTGACCACCGGTGAGGAGGGAGAGAGGGGCCGTCTTTTTTAGATCTGGAGAGAGGGTGGTACTGTGAGAAGCAAGTGGGCAGCCCTTAGCAAGAAAGCGCTCAAGCTCCAGCCTATATATCTTTTTTATACTACTAGTACTGGAGGTGGAGTAGTGGTAGAGTAGTTTATATTTTCTCTGTGTACAGTACCAGTTAGTCGTGCTTCAAAACTGATCGACACGCCATTAAAAAAATAAAGGTCAATAACTAATGCGGCACCTCGGGCCAACGCGGCGAGATCGCATTTTGCACGAGAAATTACACACCATGTTTCGTTGACATGTGGTCCCGTTCCAACATATCAGTGAGACTACGACGAGTAGTAGGAGTATTTCCAAATGGACGTGTAGTCCGGGGCGCCTCTTCGTGAACCGTGGCAAAATTGCAACCGTCAACCGACTCTTCGCCTTTCCCTCTCAATTTGGAACTGCTGTCGCACACTCTTCTCTCCCTCCTCCATTTTCCTTCAGCCCTTCACCCTTTCTTCTGCCATTGTTCGATCATCTTCTCCATGGAGGGAACAGGCTGGAAACAACCCCGTTATTCTTGCCCCGATCTAAAAGATGACGTGGTGGAGGAACTCACTGATCGGTGCAACGTCATCACCTCGGCTAGCATGGCAGGTTCGTTCAAGCCCATTCTCGAATCAACTAATAACATCATTACAAAGAACCCAAGAGTCAAGGAGCGGTTTGATCTCCCCTATCTTCTTCGCTGTGACCCTGATGACTGGCGCCGGCACGACGGAGGCCTCGCCCTGTGCCAGTTGATGCCGCTTGATAATGATACGTATGATGTTAAGATGCCATCACTTGAGGGCAAGGCTTGGGCGGGCACAAATGGAGATTGGGTTGTTTACATCGGGTCCAACTGCGAGTGGGAACTTGTGAATGTGTACACTCGTGACCGGGTTCCACTTCCAAAAATCTCAGCAGACTGCCCAGAGGTTGAGCACACCGGTATTGTATGCACGTTCAAATACGATCATGGTGACTGTCTTCTACGGAAGATAGCAATTTGTCGAGTTCCCAACCGCTCTTGGAATTACAACAACTATCAAGTTGTTGCTATCTTCGACAAGCTTGTTGCCGTCCCTCGTGGTTCAACTCGATGGATATTGCTCAAAAATCAGTTTCTGTACACGGATGAGTACTGTGATGCAATTCAATACGAGGGCCTTGTGTTTGCTGCCACCACTCGTGGCACTATTTTTGCATGGGATCCTCGTAGTTTCGGCAAGTTTGTCTCCCACCATAATTATAATTGTTTCATACACATGCATGCGGGTTAGCAAGTTTCCCTTTACTAATTAACCTTCTTCTTGTGTTTCCAAGGTCCTGTGAACATCCCATCACCTATACTTGAAATTTTTTATAACCAAGGGGGAGATGATGATGGTGATGATCACGATAATGAGGACGAGCAGAACACATATACTCAGTGGTGCCTGGCAATTAATTCCGATGGATCACCTCTTCTTGTGTGTATACAGCCCACTGATGATGTTACTACTAAGGAAGCAGGTGTAGTCTCCCATGGTCGCACTCTCCGGACCTATTCCAACACCCGTTGCATGGTATTCGGGATGGATACTAGTGTGCTAGCGCCAACTCCTTCTCCCTGGTACAGAATTGATAGTCTTGGAGAAAACTCGCTCTTCCTTGGACAAAACTATCCGATGATGGTGAAAGGCGATCCAACTGTGGTTGGCACAATGTTAACAGTACCATTTATGAGAAGCAACTGTGTCTATACCTCGGACATTTGGGTGGTTCCCTACCCTGGTACTGATATAGCAGGCTGCTTCAGCCTGGATGATCAGTCCTGCGTTGGTTTCCAGATCGACAATCGATGGCCCGTCCCAGAGAATCACTTGTGGTTCAAAGCAAGTGTTTCCAACGTCGAGGAATGGTTGAGTTGAAGTTCATTTCATTTCTTGTTATTTGTTGTGTGGTGAAAACTTTAGTATTTATAATGTATCCTCGTTGTCGATGTGGGTTGATGACCTGTTGTATGTAATAAAATGATATGCCTGTGATAAACTACTAAGTTTATGAATGGCTTTCGAGTCGCTTCTCTGAGTGAGTGGTGCAACGCGGCAAAAAAATATTTTCCGAATACATAATTGTACGTGCATAGCAACAGGTTATCGTATGAGGCCAATCAACAATAGTGGTACACTATTTGTACTAGCTTCACATGCTTCGCGCCTCGGGCGGGTGTTTTTACTGTAGCCATATGTTAATGTGTTCTCTGTACGTAACCAGCACCTCGAATCCTCGATACTAGTACTATATAGTAGGACTAAGTAGTAGGAGTAGTAGGGAGGCATGGGCCAGAACAAGCATTCACGTCCAGGAGTACGGCACACGCCACCACCACGACATCCATCTGACACCATATTATATCTTGGAGTCCGTGCTAGAGCAATCTCTTCAACCTCGTCGTTCCTCTAACTTCAGCTATCGTGCGGCGGGCGAGGTGGGGGTTTGCCGATAGTCGGTTTCCTTAACTGCGGTCCCACTTGTAAGGCCAACTCCAAGCATGACCCCAAATGCACCTCCGTTTTGCACGAACTCCAACGATAATTTTGACTAGAAAAGCAAGACCAAAGAAAACAAGAACCACAAGAATACATTTTACTACTCCTGTAAGTTGGATTAGTGCCTCTCGATACATTCATTGTTGATCTGCGAAGGCTCGATCTTGCGTCTGTGCTAGCTAAAAGTGATAGAACATCTACTAAATTGCGCTCTATCAATATATGGATCTACTATTCTTCCCAATACAAAAACTTGCATCCATTCTACTCCCTCCGTTGCACAATACATGCCTTCTATTTGTCAAAAAATATATGTATCTAGACATGTCTTAGTATATAGGTACATCCATTTTTGGACAAATGGAAGTCAAGTATTTGGAACGGAGGGAGTACACAGTAAAATTTTTAAGTTAGCACAACTAGTCTAATCCGAGAGCAGAACCGAAGATTTGGTCGGGTTCTTCCTCCTTTTGCCGACACGTGGGACATCCAGCATCCAGGTCGTGTCATGAAAGAAAATAGAGTGGTAGTTGAAGCCACGAGATGTGCATCTTGGGTTAAACTGTAAATACAATCTTACTACTCTTTAGTAACTCCAAAAGCGGCCACCGAAGATCTTTATTGGATTTGTTTTTCATCACCAGCATGTCGAGGTGAAAGATGTGCAGGTTCAGTGGGTCCTCTTGCATTTTCACTGACATGTGTGGCCGCATGTGAGCAAACAGACGATGGGCTCTGCGCATCCGCTGGCTGGCTGAGAAGAGAGATAGAGGAGGGCTGAGCACGAACTGCAGGAAATTTGTTCTACGTACCTCGATATAGGCTCGATATAGTGGGGTGGCATGGTCCATAACTAGCATTCACGTCTAGCAGTACGGCACACGCCACCCACACGAGTCCCATCCGACACCAATTTTGTTGGAGTCCATGCTACAGCCATCTCTTCTCCCTCTTGTTTTCTCAGCCATCACGCGGTGGGAGGGGTGGGGGTTTGCCGATAGTCGGTTTGCTCAACTGCGGTCCCACTTGTAAGTGAAAATGCAACACCGCACGCATTCCTGCTTGAGCGGCGTGCCGGACCAACCGTGTGGGGGTGTGACGCGAACACGACAGGCTTTTCCTTTTGAGCTCGTAACTTGTAAAATTTGGTTCTGCTCCATGGCGCGAGTGATAGATAGAAAATAACGATTTTGCCTAGAGTAATGAGAAGTTTGGTTCTGGCGCCGTTCATGCATGGAGTACGTACGAAAATCATGAAGTTGATGTGAAAGGTAAGATAATTACTGTAGTATCATATACTACTACATGGATTTGATGGAAATATAAAAATACATACGGATCCATCAACGTTCAATGACATCCTCATGCCCTAGTACGCCGGGTCACCAACCGACGTGTGAGGAGCAGCGGCGTTGGTGGCGAGCTCAACATGCTTTTGAACAGTGCCGTCCAAGGTTGCCCTGTGCTCCAAGAAGGCCAGCGTCCTATCGTCCTCCTCTTGCATGTAGTAGTCCTTGTGGATGATTTGCGTGTAGAGGTGGGTGATTATGTCGATGGTGTCATGACATGCAGTGTTTAGTTCATTGCATGTAATCATATTAGTACTCTAGTTAGGAGTAGCAAAAAAACATTAAGTTCTCCCGCCGATAGGAATAAAACACCATGTATTTATTTACAGAGGGAGTAGTACATTTTTGGTGACATCCATTACTAGATATTGCTAGTCAAATACAAAAATCCAGATGGACGTGGTAGTACTCCTAAATCCAGACGGTGCTGCTACTAGTACTAGTAGTAGTACTACCAATGTAGTAGTAGGAGTACTAGCACTGTACTACCCATTGGTCAAATTATTACGTGTTGCTCCTCACAGTGAAGTGACAAGACCCTGCGCCGAAGATGACACCTGAGTATAGGCGCCGTGTTCGGCATACCATAGTAAGCCTCACCGTCTGCAGTCACTATCATCATGGCTGTAGAGCTAGCCTGCTTACATCTAGCCCTGTTCGACATAATTTCCCGTGCGTAGATGTCCGTGCATTGCACGGAACACCAAGATTGGGGGTGGACGGCTCCAACAGCGACCATCGGGCCAGATTTTTCCACAGCCTTCTACTCCTAGATGTGGTGGGGAGGAGATGAGGCTGATTGTGAGAGACAAGGAGTTGTTTGTAAATAGGGAACAAGTGTGGGCATCTTTTTGCAAGAATGGAGAAGCTTGGTTTGTATGCGTCAGATCTAGATCCGATGGCTATTGGTAAAAGATGGGAGGCACAACATCATCACCAACTCAGGACCTATTTGATTCGCAGGATTCTAAAAATGCAGGAATAGGACACGACAATATTACAAGTCTCAAACTGATATTACAAATGTTAGGAATAATGTTGCACCTACGAAGAGGGAATTACTAGGAAGTTTACGTAAGAACTTTCGTTACTCTAGGTGGATGCAGCATTATTGTACAAACTAAAATCCACCGCCCTGACATGTCACTAATGGGCAAATAAGTTTTCGAGTCTCTGGCCACGTGATGTTTCAAAAACAAATTCAGCTTCTGCGGAGACTTTGTCATTTAGACTTAGACTCTTGCGGTGATCATCACGCCATTCATTGTTGCCCCAAAGAACGCCAAACCTCATTACCTTGAGCACACTTGCCTCTAGAAAAAAGAACCTCGCCAATTTAATCTCAGATGTGCTGCCTCGGTAGTCGATCAAATCAATTTCTGTAAGATAGAGATCAAGGCATTCGATGAGATTGTTATAGTGCAGCACATTTTTCACTTTCGGGTCTTTTTTTATCTGCAAAAGAAGAGGTACCAATATCATTCGCTCATACGATAGGGTTGGCTGGCTAGTGATATTTTTTCACTCACTTACTCTCTCTCTCTCTCTCTCTCTCTCTTTCTGTTTCCTCTCATTTAACTAGGAGCACGTGAAGAGCTTGGGCATTTGTTGCCTTCCACTATGTGGACGATGCCATATTTCGCAAAAGTATGCCACATAACACGCACCGATGTCAAATCAAAAGATTTTGGCACCGCTCTCGCGATGTGAGAGAGTTGGCACCTCTGTGCACAAAGACCCACATGTATAAACAAATCAATCAAACCAACTACACCAGCCTCTCACTCTCCCAAACAAGTGTTTTTTATTGCCTCAGTCCTGTTTCTCTCCCATGCAGTGTTTTTCATTGTGTGAGTTAATTTGGCACCGGAGCAAAGTAGGTGATCCAGATTGGGACACCAGGTGAGCAATGGAGGGGCATCGATGGCAAATGCATCACAAGTGTATTTGGAACATGTTTTGGCCTACATAGCCCACTTTTGTAATAATACCTCTTATTTAGTATAAATTTTGACCATGGATTTACCTAAGAAAATGCCAATGCATGTCACTAAAAATTACACCATTTGAAATTATGTTCAAATACGAATCCAACGATATAGTTCTTAGTGACATGCATTAACATTTTGTCAGTTAAATCTATGGTCAAATTTTGATACTACAAAATTGGAAGAGTAAACCAGGACGGAGGTAGTACTTGCTCTTAGGGTAACCATTGAGTTAATGGAGTAGTCTAAGTTACTTTCCACTATGACTAGCCTAGGCTACTATAGTAGTACAACATAAAAATGATGTAGGTGATCACGTGAGAAAAAATACTAATTTTTTTTCTTTCGGTGCAGTGCGTAGATGCAGTTTTGAACACTACACTTGTCATCGTAATTTGGGAAAATTACGAAAAAATTGAGCTACGTTGTGATTACCATTTACTTATAGGAAAGAAGTTTCACCTTGATGAGTAGCTTCTCCGTGCACGGAAAGCATGTAAGGAATCCAACAACTTGATCCAGATTAGGGCCGTTAGATTTTAGTGCTAAGATCTTCACTGTGCGCATGGACTGGGTCAAGCTTGTGGGAATCATTTTCTGGAAGACGGTCGTAAATACATCAAGAAGAAATTTAAAAATGTGAATTTCAAGAAGACGGAGAAGAAGATGAGTGCTGTACCTGAACGATTACAGATCCAATAAAGAGTACGGAGAATTGGGCAGACGAGTACACCAACGCTGTCAATTTCGGTGCGTCAATGACCATGATTTTTGTTGGACCTTCTAGATCAGATACAAGCAATCTCTCAAGGAAAGGCGCATTCTCAATGACCATAACGTGGAACAGCTGGAGTGATCTCTTCCCAATTGATGTCTTGCTGTGGGGCCAGCAAGACACATAAATCCATTGAAGATTCATCGAGGCGATGTGGAGGCTAATGAACCCGTGGATCTGCTCAAGACGAAGGTACTCGAGCGCAGTACAGCTGCGGAGCAGGTGCTCCATAGCCTTCTTCGAGATGACAACGTCGAAGAGGTCGAGCTGCTTGAGTTGAGGGAGAAGAAGAGCGGGCGCGGCATTAATCTGGGGAAGATAGCAGGAGCTGAAGCTGGCACGGCGCAGCGTTGGCATGAGGCGGAGCACGGACGGCGGCAGAGAGCGACATCATCCAGCTTCAAAGCTAAGCTCCTCAAGCTGATCTAGGGCGGGGGATAAGAACCACTCGTCGAACTTGGGTTGGACCTTGCAGTTGGTACTGAACATGCGGATGTCAAGGCGTTTGGCTAGCCTAGGGTGCGATGAAAGGATCTTGGAGACTACTGCCTTGCGTTTGCAATCCCCGTCGTAGAGGCAGTTGTCGACGGTGAGGTTGAGGGGGACGTGGCGCTAGAGGGGGCGCCACCGCCGGGAGAGCAGGGCGGCCAGCACGGCAGATTTGGTGGGGAGGAGGCCGATGATGACGAGCAGCGTCTCGTCGGGGAGGCTACTGATGAAGTCTAGGCTCGCCGTCCATCTCAACCGGCGGCGACACCGGTGTACACGTGTGCTGGTGTGTGTTGTGTGCTGGGTGTCCGCGAGTGCGTCCTTCTGTGCATGCTGCCGCGCAATGGTGAATTGTGCGCGAGTGCGTCCTTCGCCCGCAAGAAGTTTGTCCTCAATGCGCCCTCAATTTACTAGCGTGCGGGGTGCTACCCCGAGTGGTTTCAGGGCCTCTTTGATTCATAGGATTACAAAAACACAGGAATAGGAAAAACGTAGGATTGAAATGGCATGTCCATTGGATCCCTACAGGATTTGAGTTCGTTTGATTGTGTCACGGGAAAAACAAAGGATTTCTTCCAAGAGGTACAAATGAATCCTTTGGAAAAAATCCTATAAGGTTCAATCCTACGAATCAAACGACCAACGTAGGAAAAATTCCTAAGGATTCTAATTCATCAAAGGTCCTATGAAAATCCTTTGAATCAAAGAGACTCTCAACTTTGTTTACTTCACCGCGTGTCAGATGGGCCTCTAGTTTACTTATTTTCACCCACTGCCACATGGGCCAGCACACGAAGATACAGAACACGAGCTGACAAGGCAGCATGTGGATTGGTTGACCGGTCAACTAAACAATATACGGAGCTATACACTGACACAGTCAGCGTATAATCCGTCGGTATAGAGAGTTCGAGTGAGAGGGGAGGCCCGTGAGAGATAGCAGAGAGAGAGACAAAGAGCTACTCCCTCCGTTCGGTAATGTAGTTCCAACATTTTTTAAGTCAAACTTTTGAAACTTTGACCAAGTTTATAAAGAAATTACTTATGTCTACAATACCAAAGATAAATGATAGTATGAAGCAAGTACATGTTGTGATGAATCTAATGATCGTTCTAGATGTAAATGTTTTTCTCCACATATACTTGGTCAAACATTTCTGAGGTTTGACTTTCCAAAACATCCATATGCTTATGGACGTGACAGAGTGCCTAACAAGAGAGAGAGAGAGAGAGAGAGAGAGAGAGAGAGAGAGTGAAAAAAGTGTGTGTGCGTGTGTGAAATAGACTTGGACAACACACGATAAAAGTAGAGAAAAAGTGTGAGTGTCTTATGCAAACATATCACACATGCATCTTCAACAACGGAGGCAAGGTGAGGAGATAGTGTGTGGTTGTTTGGAACTGAGAGAGCAAGACCCCTAGCACGTGGCCAAGAGGGGTCTGACAAACAAGGGAGAGAGGTCGAGAGAGACGTACGGAGAAAATGCAGACATGGGGAGGAGAGAGTGTATGTTTGTCATAGAGAGATCCCCTGGAGATCGTGATGGGACTACATGGGTGGGAGATCGAGTGACAAGGTGTGTGCGCGATAGAAGATGCCCCGAGAGATATCGAGATAGACGTATGGATGGAAGGAGACAATACGTGTGTTCCTGATGGCTAGTAAGAGATAATCATACTTAGGAGGGGGGGAGTGCTTGCACCTATGATGGATTGAGGGATTATGGTACTTAGGGGGGTGCGTGTCACATGGAGAGAGAACAAGGACTGAGAGTGTTGGATGGGTCTATATGTATAGCGCGAGCGAGACATGTGTATGTGTGAACCAGGGAGATATAAGGCCAGTTTGGCTTGCGTCCTGAGCATCTTTTGCCTGGCCTGGGGTTGTGGCTGGATTTCATGCACGCTTGTTTGTTTGCTACCCTATGAAAAAGAAAGCCCGCCTGGCCTGGGTTCCCTTGCACTTTAATTAGCCTCGCTGAACTCCAAACACTGCAAGTAGCCTGGCCCAGGCAACCGATTTTGAATGCCTGGTCGTGCCTGGTCGTGTGGCCACGAGGGTAACAGCAACATGGATGGATATTAGCATTAAATAATTGATGCATGGATTGATTGATGGGACGTTGATGCTTTGCCTGGCCCAGGCATGAACTAAACGCTTTAGCACCACACAAGCCTGGCCAGGCAGAAATATTTTACATCTCACGTCCACACCAGGTAGTACCGGCCATCAAGGCATGAGGGTCAGGTCACGAACCAAAGTGACCAATAAAGTTTGAGAGAGATTGAGGAGCCCCGATAAGGCTGAGTGGTGCGTCAGATAGCTGAGAGGGGGAAAGAGATATCCCATCCGCTCGATAATGCAGTGCATGAATTTTTTTTAGAAGTCAAACTTTGGAAACTTTGATCAGGTCTACGCAAATGTTATCTATATCTACAATACCAAAGATACATCATACAAAACTACATCTCATGGTGAATCTAATGGTATATGTTTGCCGTACTAGATGTAATTCTTTTTCTCCACGTACAAGGTCAAACTTTATGATGTTTGACTTTTCAATAAATATATATGCTATGGACCGAGGAGAGTGCCTCAGTCGAGACAGATCAAGTGTGTGTGAAGGAGAATGACTAAGTGTGCAAAAAGAGTATGTGTGTGAAAGAGAAAGTGACAACAAACGATAAATTAGAGAGATAGAGTGTGTGTGTTTTTTCGTTTCTTATGCGAACATATCACGCATGCATCTTCGAGATGGAAAAGCAAGGCGAGGAGATACACGAAGATAGCTAGTGTGTGATTGTTTGCAACGGAGAGAGACACCCCTGTAGCACATGTCCAACAGAGGTGTGGCCAACAAGGAACAAAGGTCAAGAGGGACACATGGATGGCATGGACGCATGGGGAGGGAGAGAGGGTGCGTTTGTTATAGAGAGATTCCGTCGAGATCATGAGGGGACTATATGGGTGGGAGATCGAGGGAGTGCGTGTGCGATAGAAAGATGCCCCAAGAGAAATCGAGATAGACCATGCACATGTTTGTGATGGAGACTAAGATTAGCTAGTCATATACATATAGGAGGGGACTACGTGTGCCTATAATTGAGTGAGAGACCATCATACTTGGCTAGCTGGGCATGAGATTGTGTGTGTGCGCGTGTGAGATGGAGAGAGAACGAGGGGGAGAGATAGAGTTTTAGATGGGCCTATCGAGTGCGAGTGAGATATGCATGTGTATGTGTGACCCAGGTGGATGGAGAGTTTGAGAGAGGGGGAAGAGCTCCGAGACGACATAGTGGTGCGTGAGAGAGTTACATGCAAAGATCCAAGGAATCTGTGTGCGTACGATGAGTGCACCCAAGATATCTAGCTTGGACTAAATAGAGTATCATACATAGTGCTCGAGAGAGACCTATAGATGGTGTATAT